>NW_021319551.1:1122443-1195739 GCF_001605985.2 Dendrobium catenatum
ACGATTCAGTCCAGAAATCACTCCAGAGAACATTCCAGAAATCAACTGTTTTCAATACACTGATCGGCCTGGACGATCTCACCATCGTCCCGGCCGATTCTGGGGAAAAATCACTTTTCCCAGCAGCTACAGCAAAGAAACGAGGTCTCACAACCTAAGTGTGTACAAACTACAGTGCATGTGCGAGGGTATTTTAGAAAATTCGCGAAACACCTTCTGTCCGCTTCTAAGAACGTCGCGGATCTGGTGGCGTAGCGTTGTAGATTGTAGACACCTTCTGTCAGCTTCTAAGAACGTCGCGGATCTGTTGGCGTAGCGTTGTAGATTGTAGACGCCTTCTGTCCGCTAGTAAGAATGTTGCGGATCCGGTGGTGTAGCGTTGTAGATTGTAGACGCCTTCTGTCCGCTAGTAAGAATGTTGCGGATCCAGTGGCGTAGCATTGTAGATTGTAGACGCCTTCTGTCCGCTAGTAAGAATGTTGCGGATCCGGTGGCGTTGCAGCTTGATGCTATGAGGCGTTTCCGCATCTTAATTGTCTTCCCTTTTCTCAATCACCGGGGAAATTCTTCTGGACTTTGAAGTTCATTGCTCTGAAGAGAACTCCCTTTGAGGTTGTCAGTGTAGTGGACTTGTTATTTCCGGTGTTTGTGGGCACCAGAACTATTTTCTTCCTAAGGATGGGACCAGGAGGAAACTTTGGAACACCAGGAAGTTTTGTTCTAATTTGTTCAAACATCTATTCCATTCCGTCAGGGGGTGTCCTTCTTTGTACACCGGGGTGCCCTTACACCCGACGTACTCAAGAATCTCTTAATCACCGCTGTCGTAGATGATATCTGTACTTGTGCCCACAGTGGTTCATTGTACTTACAATACACTGTTGTAATCCACAAGTATTCATTTGCAAGGGACTGCCGTATCCCTTATGACCTCCTAAAGGTATTTGTAGGAGAGTCGTTGTCAACTTCATCATATCCACCCTTTCATCAATCTCAGGTGGTTTTGCTAATTGTACTTGTTTACAGGGGACGGTCTTTCTTCGTACACCGGGTTATTCTTGTAACTAACATGCTTGTAGATCTTAATCACCGTTATCGTAGGTGATATCCGTACTTGTGTCCACAGTGGTTCATTGTACTTACAATACACACTGTTGTTATCCACAAGTGGCTTGTACATATTTACAGGGACCCGTTGTATTTTCTACGACCTCCTGAAGGTATTTGTAGAAGACCCATTGTTCTTGTATCATACCCACCCTTTCGCCAATCTCAGGTGGTTTTGATTGTACTTGTTTGTAGAGGACATGTCTTTGATTGCTGGTCTCCAGTATTGTCATCTCAATCAACAAGCTTATATGGGGATTGTTGCAGGAGTTCACGTATTGAGGTCTTGTAACGTACTTTGAGTCACTATTAACCATATAAATGTTCTTGTAGTTTGAACTCCCTCGTGTGTGATTCAAGCTTTGTTCTTTGTATATGTTTGGATCCAAATTAAATTTCATTCAGACTTGACTTCATCAAGTTTATAAGTCCCCACTTGATGTCGTATAGCCCGAGTTCAAATATGAGCTCGAAGTACATGTTCAAATTGATTGTCCAGGGTCCTCTGAAGTTCTTTGCAAGTTCATTTTCTTATTGAAATGATTTGAATTTGAGTTCAATTTTGATTTTATTTTATTTGAGTTTCGATCTTTAGAAATCTTTTAGAATTTTGTTCTAGTTCAGGTCCACAAGTCCGCTGTTCATCATATAGGTCCTCTACTCATTTAGTTCAATTTCTACGTCTTCAAATTTTTCAAGTCTTTGTACATTTCAGTGAAAATTTCGGCAGCACCCCGGCATATCCCCCGTTTGGGGGAAAATAGGGGAGCTGGGCCTTCCCACCACGCTACTCGAGCGTGTATGGTAGGTGTCCTCAGACACCGCGGCCGTAGTAATTTTCATCCCACCACGCTACAAGAGCGTGTATGGGGCCTTCAGCAGTACCCGTACAGCAGAACACCAGTAGCTCTCCCCACCACGCTACAAGAGCGTGTATAGGGCTCTCCCACCTCGTCGTATGCATCGCACCGGGCTCCCTCCTACCGTGCTATAAGAGAGCGTATAGGTGGTTCCCTGGTTCGCTGCAAACGTCGAAAATGGGAATTTTAGGCGATTACCCATCCTCGTCGTAGGCGCAGACCGGAATTTCCTCCCCAATGCTACCAAGAGCCGTATAGGGGGTTTGTCGGTCCGTCGCAAATTGACGAGAAATGAGGAATCTGAAGTTTTTAGGAATTATACATTGGCGTAGCAGTCGTCGGCGGTGTGGTGTCGAGGTCGAGGTCGAGAACCGTCCAACCTATCTCAAGAGCGTGTATAGGGCTTAACCGCCTCGTCGCACATAGTCGCACCGGATTCTCCCCATCGTGCTACAGAAGCGCGTTATAGGGGATCCAGCCGGCGCGTCGAGGACTTGATTTAAGTAAGAAATTTATACCTTGGAGACCAGCGAGGACTGTCGGCGGTGTCGGCTCGAGGATCATGGCAAGAGGGGCATTTGCAAAACCCCTTTTTTATCATTAACCTTAATTAATTATAATTAATAATATTAAATTTAACTAATTATAATTATTAAAATAACATAATTAATTATGATTAAATTTAATTAATCATAATTAATTAGGAATTATTTGTAATTAATCATAATTAAATTATAATTAACTTAATTAATTAAGATTAATTACAATTTATCGAAATTAATATAATAATATTTTTTTTTTGGACCTTGACGAAATTACGGGATTTGGCCGAAAATGTGCGTGACAAGGGAGAAAGTTACCCTCACACGGAACGAGCTCCCTTTGCAGCTTCCGATCAAAATGTCGGAACTTCCAATCCTAACAGGAAGGGAACGTCGGAGAAGGTAGAGGAGCTCGGATCGGGGTTCGGCAAAGGCGGCGAGCTCCTTGGCTTCCGATCGGATGTCGTAACTTCCGATTCAACAGGAAGGGAAGTCGATCGAAGGGGCAAAGTCGGTCGGCCATGCGGGAACAGTAGAAGCGATCGGAAGGGAGAAGATTGCCTCCACAGTTGTGAGTTCCTGTCATTGCTTCCGATTAGAATGTCGTGACTCCCGGTCGGACAGGTAGGGCAAGTCGTCGAGCAGCGATGAGAGGGTGAGCAGGAGTCAGAGAGCGAGGAAGGGCTTCGGAGAGCAAGAGAGAGTGAGGGAGAGCCACCGATCGGAGAGTGCAGAGGCCTTCGGCCTCATTCTCTTTGGCTTTTTAATGACGCGAGGCCGTCGTGCGATGAAACGACGTGAGGTCGTGCGAGACACGACATTGGTCGTGCGAGCGACGTGCGACGGCGTGGGAGAGGCAGAGTAGGTAAGATATTTGATTTTTTTTTGTTTGTTTTCATTCAGCAGGTCAACAATGAGAAGCACGCATCGTTCAAAACACACCAATCAGCATATTCTGCTACATGGTCATGCCCTTCGGCCTGAAGAATGTTGATAACCTACCAGTGGACAATGACGAGTATCTTTGATGAATTAATACATCAGAAAGTCAAGTGTTATGTAGATGACCTAGTCATTAAGAGCATGGACCTCAATGATCACTTAAATGATTTAAGGATTGCATTTGAGATAATCAGAAAGTTTGATTTGAAGATGAACCATCTTAAATATGCCTTCGAGGTCTCCTCTGGCCAATTCTGGGGAAGACTCTTATATTGTACACGGTATCACTAAAAGAGTTCCTCGGAATGTTATTGACCTAGCATAATGAATAAGGTAAAAAAAATACACTCTACTACATAAGTCGAAGGTTGATCAAAGTAGAAATTAGTTATTCCTCAATTGAGAAATATTACTGACATTGATTTTTGTAGTGCAGAAACTCCATCATTACATGCTTTCTCATAAAATTATGTTAATATCAAAGGTTAATGTGTTGAAGTTCTTGATGACAAGACCAGCAATGACAAGCCATTTAGCCATGTGAGCAATAATATTACTATAATTTGATATTACGTTCATGCCACAAAAGGCGATGAAAGGATAAGCCTTAGCATATTTTCTCGCTACATATTCTATCCCGACAGATTCCCCACTCAATGATGATTTTCCTGATAAGCAAATCATGCAGGTCGAGGAGAATGAAAGACTACCATTTTAGGAGATATATTTTGATGGGACATCGTCGATCAAGCATGCCCGACCACCAAATCTTGCAATGGCTCGAGCCGGCATCAGTCTCATTTTCATATCGTCTGAGGGAGACATAATGATGAACCTTGGACAAACAATGAAGTCGAATATGAAGCTCTGATTGTAGGATTGGAGATTGCGATCGATGTTAGAATTATAAATTTTTAAATCTTTGGCGATTCTCAACTTGTGATAAATCAAGTCTTGGGCATTTATGAGATTTGCAATTTTGAATTGGCCTATTACCACTGGCAAGCTCTTGAGCTTCTAAAACGAGTATCAAATGTTAAAATAGCTTGAGTTCCTTGAGGTCAGAATAATATAGCAGATTGTCTGGCCAAATTAGCCAAGGATGTGGTGAATACACACGAAGAAGAACCCATACTGATTTGAGTTTACAGTCATCGGGTCTTAGAGCTAGCAATCTTACAATTCACGCGGGCAAAGGGAATACCAAATTTAAGCCAGTAGGATAAAACCCCAATTGATCCTGAATCTCCCCAACAGAGCATTATTGAAGGTCAACCAAAAGAACTCCATATAGTTAAAAGACATAAAACTAGTAAATACTTAGAATCATTGTTACATTGCCTAAATATTGAGAAATAAGATGATTAGAGGCAAACATTCATCAATTATTTCAAAGAAAGTAAACTCCCAACAAATAAATCTCTATTCGGACAAATCTGAATGAGAGCGTTACGATACGTGTTTGTCAATGACATGTTGTACTGACCAGCTTTTGATCAAATGTGGCTAAGATGCCTAGGGTCCAAGGAAGTTGATAGAGTGGTGACAGAAGTCCACGAAAGACTCTGTAGAGCACACCAGTCAGGTCCCAAAATGGCTACTAAAATCAAGAGAATGGACTACTATTGGCCAATGATGGTGAGGGATTGCATTGACCATACTAGAAGTGTCATAAGTATCAGATCCACGGTGTTGTTATACACCAACTTCCAAATCCTCTACACCCAACAGTAGCATCCTAGTCATTTGAATGTTGGGGCATAGATATAATCGAACTGATAGATCTGCCATCATCAGCTGGACACCGCTTCATCTTGGCAACAACCGATTACATTTCTAAGTTGGCAGAAGCGGGTCCATTCAAAGAGGTCACGTCCGAGCACATGATCAACTTCTTCTAGCATATGGTCAACATATTCAGGGTACCGCACCGTATAATCTTAGATAATGGCACAACATTCAAAAGTGTTAAAATCTACAAGTTCGTTGATCGCCACAAAATCGATTGGTGATACTCATCTATATACAACCCAAGAGCAAATGACTTGGCAAAGGTCTTCAACAAGATGCTAGTGAAGCTGTTGAAGAAGATCCTCATCAAAAATAAAAGATAATGGCATACGAAGATTGCAGAAATACTGTGAGCGTATTATATATTTACAAAACACCAACAAAAGCCACTCCTTATTCACTGGTATTCATAGTTGAAGTAGTGTTGTCACTGGAGATTGAATTGCCATCACTTCAAGTAGCAATTCGGCATAATCTCAAGCAAGAGCAAAATGCTCGTCTAAGAATGGAATAGCTCGATGCACTCGACAAGATTAGACAGCAAGCTCTGTTGAAACTTGTTAAGTATGAATTAGGTTGTTAGACCTAAGCTTATATCCCAGTGGCTAACCAAGAGGGGGGTGAATTGGTAATTTAAAAATTATGTCGCTTTTTGAACCGATAAAAAGTTTAGTGAATTTTTTATAAAAACAATTTTTCAACCACACTTTCAAACAGAAAAAATAAAGTAAAAAGCAGAGGAAAATAAAAGACAAGATTTATAGTGGTTTGGTCAAACACGACCTACATCCACTCCCTGAAGTCTCCCACTTCAGATATTGCACTATTACCACTAAGTGTCTCTTTTTTTGCTCCCACAGCAAGGCGGAGAAGCCTTTACAAAAAAATTTTCTTCCACCATTACCCGGTGCGGCAGAGAACCGTCGTCCTTTTACACCCTCCAAGTGTAGGCAGAGTACCTCTCGCTGTTCACACTCTCCAAGTGTAAGCAGAGAACATTTCGTCCTTTCACACGTCTCCAAGTGTAGGCAGAGAACCTTTCATCCTTTCACACTTCTCCAAGTGTAGGCAAAGTACCCTTCGTTGTTCACACTCCTCGAGTGTCGGCAGAGAACCGAATCTCCTTGACAATATCTTCTTACTAAAAATCTGGAAGGACAAGAGAGAAGAGTGAAGTGAATCCTTCACAATTTAAAAACAAAGATCCTTACCTTTGAGTACCAAGTGAATCCTTCACGCTCCAGTGGTAAGAAATCTCCTTCAAATACTCTCTAACACTCTCTCCTTCAATCTCTCTTTAGTTTGCACGAAAACCAATGGACAAAAAGATAAAGAAATAATTTTAAATGGACCTTTTATATGAAGGACACGAACAACCATCTAAAAATTACTAAATTACAAATATGTGCGTACTTGATCGTCCCGTACAATCGTGATTCCGTCCTTACAAATAGTGTAAAAACTGTTGCGTACGAACCCTATGGCATTGGGACGAAATAACTTCGTACCCGATAATCGTCCCGTACAAACTAAGTTTGTCCAATACGAACAGTTATATCAAGGGTTCGTTGGGACTAAACTACAAGACGGTCCATATGTTTAAGCAACAGAGGACATCGTCCTGGGACGAATGCACAAGTTCGTCTGGACGAACCTAACAAGGCATGAGTCCAGAGAACATCGTCCTGGGACGAACTAGGTAAATCGTCTGGACGAATAGTTCAAGTCATGGGTCCAGAGAACATCGTCCTGGGACGAATTGGGTAAATCGTCTGGACGAACATAATAAGGTATGAGTCCAGAGAACATCGTCCTGGGATGAACTAGGTAAATCATCTGGACGAATAGTTCAAGTCATGGGTCCAGAGAACATCATCCTAGGATGAACTGGGTAAATCGTCTGGACGAATAGTTTAATAGTGAGAATTCAGAGAACATCGTCCAAGGACGAATGGGACATTTCGTCCGAATGATCAGGACTTGAAAATTTTTTTCTTCACTTTATGTTTGTTCCATTGCTCTCCGAAGGGTATAACTGACCTGATCGTCCCGTACGAACTTGGTTCGTCCCGTACGATCAGTATGATAAAAAAAATTGATTTTTGTAAAGATCTCCCCCAGTGTGTGTGTGTGTTAAGTTACTCAATTACAATCACACTCTCTCAGACTTAATAAAGATGAAAAATACAGACTTCAATTTACAAAATATCTTATACTGAAATTTGATTTGAAGTCTTCATTAGTCTGGAGCAAAAACAATTCTTCGAAAAAGTGTTAGGAGAAAATAATAATTAAAATAATAATATATGGAATCATCAAAACTATACAAGTTACAAGAATGTAAAACATGCAAAAGCTAAGTAGCAACTCTCTTAACAAGCTCAACAAAACTTGAAAACTTATCCAGCAAGCATAGCAAAATCATTTAATCGAATGGTACATCATCGATCATTTCAAGAAGGGGGATTGATAATGGTGCTGAGAATGACAATTACCCCACATAGAAAAAATCGTGACAAATTCATATCCAATTAGGAGGACCCCTTTGTCGTCAAGATGGTGTATCAAGGATGAGCTTATCAGTTAATCAATCTAGACGGTCAAAGACCTATACCGCAAATCAACGACTGATATTTAAAGAATGTCATGCATGAAAATTTCGTGTCCAATGTAAAATATACTGATCAAAGTGTTATGCGCATATTTATCAATGCATGTCTATATTTATATTTTGAAATTCTCTTGTGTAGAAAGAATGCATTTCAAAATCCTTCATAAGATTGGGAGAATTTTAAATATTTATTCGGATCGACATCGTGCTACATGCCGAGATTCCCAAATAAAAATTTAAAATCTTAAAATTTTGCATTTCTTAGTTTCTAAATGATCCATGCAAGACAGGGAATATTTTAAACATTTATTCCGATCAATATCGTGCTACATGCCAATATCCCCAAATAAATATTTAAAATCATCAACAAGAATATTCCTTCATGTAGAATGATGTAAAATTTTCTTTATTAATGCATATGCAAGTGATTCTTCTAAAAGTTCGGGATACAACCTTCTCCAATGTACCAAGATTTCAAGTGTCATGAAAGAGAATTTTATGCCTACACACTCCAGCAAGTCAAGTTAAAATGGCTTAAAGTCTTTCGACAAAGTGAAGCTTAAGATTCGAATGGATGTAAGTGACTGGATCCAACAAACTCAAATATGGCATGATTGCTAGCAACTCCGTCTATTCAACACGCCATAAGAAAGGCCGAGTTGCGGAACTCCCATTTAGTCAATCCGTTAGTATGGACTGTAAAAAGCATAAAGTCTAGTTTAACTCGATAGGTTTAAGTAGTCGTAGTCCACAAAATTCTTCTAATTGAATGGAGAATCAAAGTTATAGTTGAAGGATGAGTCGTAAGCAACTACCAAATTTGCATAGGCTTCAAAATCTTTAATAAGGGTGTCAATTCGGGTCAGCGGGTCGGGTTCGGGTCGAACCCGGAGCTGACCAGGCACTGTTCGGGTCAACACGAACCCAACCCATTTTTAAAAACGGGTCAGGTTTCTGGACCCGAACCCGACCCTATTCGGGTCCGTGTCAACCCGACACGACACGAATGACCCGAAGTTGACCTAAAATTGCTAATTTTTGGGTCAAAAATCAGGTCAATATTCAATTTTCGGGTCAAAATTGGGTCAAAATGGCTCAATCTCGGGTTTTCATGTCAAATATGAGTTCTCATGTCACTTTCGGGTCAATTTCGGATCAATTTCAGGTTGCTGGGTCAACCCGAACCCGACCCGATTTTTAAAACTTGTTGATTTGTTGAACCCGAACCTGACCCGTTTCGGGTTCGGGTTGACCCGAACCCCGATTTTTTCGGGTCAAGTTCGAGTCGTGTCAAAAATTGATACCCCTAATCTTCAACTACAAAAGGAACTCCAAATCTACCAACTTCAGTAGATTCAATATTGGGAAACGCATTTCCTATAACTTAAGTCTGAAGCCTGAATGAGTGTAAAAGGCCGGATCTAACACGCCCAAATATGGTGGATCGCTGGCATCTCTGTCTACTCAACACGCCATAAAAAAGGCCGAAGTAGATGAACTCTCATTTCAGCAACCAGAGGATGAAGAGCTATTAAATCTTAGCTCACCTAATCTTATGAACTCAAGTAACTCAGATTGAAGCCTCCTCAACATTTTAAGATCAAGATACTACCTATATTTGGTACTATCGACCAAATCCAAAATTTGCAAATCCTTCAATAAATCAATAAAGCATCAAACGAGGATTGAATGAAAGTACAAAGGAAAAGACTGAAGAAATTATCCCAAAGTTTACATAAAGTTTAAGGCTGAACTAAAAGGATTCCGTCATAAACAAATATGTTACACACAAAGGTCTGGATCAATAACTTTTCACCACCGACTTAGTATAAACCTAAAGGGTTTAGGTCGCTGGCATATGCTCCTTCATCAAGCCTGCTAAAGATAGAAGCAAAGGGCCAAAGGTACAAAATCTTCTAACAAGTCGGTGGTGACAAATCAGGTAATCATTTACCTATGTTCGCCGTAAAAAGCACATGATAGAAGGAACCAAGCCTCAAAACTTGAACCAAAACTGTGGCAAGAGCTGCAAACTGTTGAATCTACAAAACTCAAACAAATTATAAATGAAACATACCATTTACTAGCAGAAATATTTCATTTATATATGACTGCAGTAAAGAAAGATGCAAGCATTCATAAAATATGCTAAAAACTAAAGTGATTATGATGTCAAAAAGAGAACAAAGTAGCGGTAATTCTAACTAGTAATCATATTGATTCGTTATTATTTTTATTGAGAGGAATGACACATGCACGTAGCCTTAGACTTGCAGCGACATTGCTGGCTAAAGTTGTTTCTATGCTTTGTCCACTACTTCTTTGTCTTATCAAGGATGAAATCTATGAGAATTTACATGAATTCAAAGCTAAATACTCAGAGATTCGTTGTCTGTTATGGTTGTATTTTGAACTATATGTAACCAAGTATTGCTTTTGTTTTTGGAAAAAATAGAATTCCTTCGCCATTGGGCTGAGAGAATTCCAGTTAAGACACTGAACTTGCTCCTCATAAGTGGTGCTCCACAATGGCAGATTCAATCAATAATATTGATTTACATTTTAAAACCCTCAATCTCATTAAACTTCCTTCTTTATTTTAATAACTGCCCATGTTTAAACACTTTTTTCTTGTTATCATATGACATTCTGATTATTTATTTTATTGAGTTAAATGATACATTTTTTAATTCTTTATTAATTTACTATCTTATAATTCCCTCACTCCAAAAAAAAAAAAGTCTCGATCCGTCCAATCCACAGGGTACTGAAGCATTGCAAATACGTGAGATTAAAATCAAAAGGAAACCAACGATTCAAAAGAGAAGGCACATTTAAAAGAATAAGAGATTAAATCCCAAACCTTGGAAAAAGAACCAACGCCGAGGACCGGTCCCAGCTCAAAATCATCGATGGTGAAGTTTTCTTGCGGTGCCCTAAACGTAAAGTTGCTCGTTCTCCGTGGACCATTGCAGCTGACAACGCTCCGCAGCGTGGGAGGCCGCACCTCTTCAAACTCGTTCGTCAATTCTTCATCCAATCCCCTTACGACGGTCATCTCAGTCGCTAGATGAGAGAGAATACGACAGAAAGTGAGATTCTTCTGCGAAAATGAGAGGAGGAGAACACGAAAGGGGATTGAGACAATGAGAAGAAGAAGAAAATGAGGGAGGGAAGGATGAAGAGAAGGGAGCGCGGGGCCCACCAATTGCTTGCAGCGTCTATGAAGAAGGGAGACGAGAGGACAAAATAGGAGGCGGTTACGATTGCGGTGGATCCTAGCCGGTAAACTGGTGGTGAAATGGGAGAATTTTTTTTTTTTTTACCCAAAAAAAAATGGTGTAAATTAGTTTATTATTAAATGCTATTAGATATTATTATATATTGGTATATATTATTTGTGTGCTATTGAGTATTAGCTATTACACAATAATGCATAGCTAATACATATCAATACACACTGTGTATTACTGTGTATTTGTGTATTGGTGTGTATTAGCTGTATATTACTATGTACTAGCTAATATTAATAATACGTAGTTAATATATACCAAGGCACAGCTAATATACAACAATACATAGTTATACCTAATAATACACTAATTCACATGTCATATTTTCATTGGAGTCCGAACGTAGCTCACTACAGGAAATTCAGCTGTTACCGGTGGCCTTGACCGGCGATTAAAACCGCCGGAAAAAACCGCCGGTTTTAACTGAATTTCCTGTAGTGGCTCTACGTCCGGTGTTCGCACTTAATAATTTTTTGTGAAATGGGGGTTTCCAAATTTGAGAGGATTATTTTTGCTGGCTATTTTACTCTTCTTTTAAGGGTTTATTTGGTATATAACAAACAAAAATATAAGCGACTAAATGCTCTATTTTAAAAATTAAATAAGCTTATTTAATTTGATGTAAATAATTAACTAGAAGATGACAATTTTTTGTTAGGGTTAATTTCAAATTAGATGCCAAAACAATTTAATTTATGTTCATAGGAATTTAGTTTTATAAGAGCTAAAGAGTAATTAATAAATGAGAGTAAGAAGCATAAGTGTTGAATTCAAATTTGTGAATAACGCCAACTCTTTATTTTATTTTATTTTATTTTTTTATTTTATTTTTTTTTTTATTTTTAAGTTTTTTTTAAGAACTAACATTTTTTAAAAGGCTTCAATTTAGCGGTTACAATTTTGACCCATCAAATGAACTCAAATCTTCATGAATTTTGGCCTATAAATCATTGATGAATTAAAGACTTTTTCATGAAGATTTGAATTTATTTGGAGTTGACTTGAATTTTTAATGATTTATTGATGCTACTTCCATATTTTCAAGTCTTGATATGATTTTCTATTATTTTTCCCACCCATGTCTCTGGTGTATCTATGTTCTATAAAAATTAATTTCATGCATTTATTAGTTTATTAAGTTTTTAATGGATTATTGAATTCTTTGTGTTCATAGATTAACCTAAGTTCACATAGTTTTAGGGTTTGCTAAATTTCAAAGCAAATGACCTCAAACATTTAAAAAAATTATTCCATGATCACCAATGGCCTCAATATCATTCTAATTCATTTAGAATTGAAATGATTTTCTTATAATTTTCCTAAGTTCTTACTATCCTTGCATTAAATGATTTACTATGGATTTAAGAAGGTTTTCCATGAAGGTCAAAGGGACATAAAATGAAAATTTCAAGCCATTTGGAGGTATGGAGAATTATGAGTAATTCTTGGAAGTTAAGGATCATTAATTAGATGGTCTTTGATTTTGAAAATTCATCCAAGGCTCATATATGCTCCTAATGAGAAAAATAGGAGACATCAAAGACATGTCATAATGAATTTGTGGTGATTAACATTGCTAATTACCTAATTAACCCTACACCTTATTTACTTAAAATAATGCATAAGGTTAATTAAAACCCCTATGATTCTATTTTTTTTTAAATATTCTTGGCTCTTTTTTTTTTTCATGGAGGGTATATATACTAAATTTGGATAACAAATAAAATTTTATAAATTTTGGAAGTTTCATGAAATTTCTTAAAATAATGCATAAGGTATGGCTAAATTTAAAGGGGAGCCTACTTAAGATGATATAACTAGATTGTCAAGTCAAATTAACATATATGCAATAGATTGAAATAACATAATGAAAAATTCAATAATATTTGTTATCATCAAAATCACAAGACTTATGTCCAGATTTGCAACATAATTCCTATAGAGAGTTTGGTGTAATACTGATGCAGCATAATAGAGGGAGCTGAAGGTGAAATAGCCTATGACGAGAGGCCAATTTAAGATTAAAAATTAATATTTGTATTTAAATGTTTTATGGTTGGTGTATAATAATTTTTTATACTAAATTTATTTTTGAATATAAATAAAGTAAAAAAATAATAATAAAATTTGAAATGATATAGCATAAGGAAACAAGAAACATAGAAATAATAAGAATTTTTGAAATGATATAGCATAAGGAAACAAGAGACATAGAGAGATCCTATAATGATAAGCCAATTTAAGATTAAAAATTAATACTTGTTTTTTTTATGTTTATGGTTGATGTATAATACTTTGTTGCTATAGTTTTTTGTTCAAGTATTTGTAAAATTTAAGTCTTAGGTTATATTTTGTGCTACATCAAATACAATATTGGTGGAGATCCAATCAAAAGGTTGTCTATGCTTCTCTCTACATGCGTGTCCAAAATCTCCCCCAAAGAATGTACAAATAAAAAAAGTAAAGAAAATCTTAAATATGTTTAATTAGCCATAATTGATCTTAATTAGGTGCTCAAAATTTGTTAGGCATTTATGATGCCTATAAATGGCTCCCAGTTCTAAGGAGTCTCTTTGTTAACTGATTTTTAGTATATATATATATATATATATATATATGGAACTTGAAACTTTTTAACTAGAAAGTTGGTTTTGAATGCAGTAAGAAAGTTATCCCAAACAAAATCTTAACAGGGGCTCACTATAGGTGATGCGCATATGTTAATGGGCTCAAATTCTAAGTAATACAATTTTTGAAGAATTTTTAATTTGAACCTAGATGTGGCCTAAGGGCATCTCCAACCGAAAATCTCATTTTTCATTCCAAAATGTAGGAAAATAAAAAAATGCCGTGTTTCATCTCCAATCCAACGCCATTTTGCCGCTAAAACCGTTTGTTTTCTTTCGCGCTTTTCTTCCCAACCTGTTCGGTAGAGAGGAAAAAAATGGAGCACATGAACAGTGCAACGCCAATATTGGCGTGGCACTGTTCATCCGCGATCAAATGGCGTCAAAAATGGCGATCGGTTGGAGCAAAGCAAGAACGGTAAACAAGTATTTGCCGTTCGGTTGGAGATGCCCTAAGGATAACTTGAATGAAATTTAGTAAGCTATATCAAAATATCTAAAGTGAAGGATCTAGTATACCTAATCATCACCTAAGGGAACAAAAATAATTTTTAGCTAAGAGCTTAGTGAAGATGTCTACAAGCTAGTGGTATGTGTTGATAAACTCCAAAACAATATAACCCAGAGCTAGATAATCTTGAATAAAGCGATGACAAATCTCAGTATTGTTGACCTCATTATTCGAGGTCAATTTCCCCGAATTCAATTCTAGCACCTAGGTTCTCGTAGCCTAGAATAGACGTCACACGCAGGATTTCCCTTAGGTGGATACCTAATGACGTAGCACGGACTCGATCTTTTAATTCGGCCTAAATCAGTTCGCACGACTCAATCAAATTCAAATCGTTATAAATGAGATAAAATTAGTATTTTTTAATTATTTCTATTTTAAAATTAACTCAAAATATGTATTTTTAAATAATCAATTATTTTCTAAATTAATCTCTAAACCATTTTGAATTATAAACTAACTCCTAAATTCATTTTTAGATACGATTTAATCCTAGCCATTGATTTTGAATTAAAAAAAAATGGTTTTGAATTTGATTGAGCCGGTCTAACCATCTCCACACGATCTCCCTCTCATTTCGGAAACCACCCAGTCCCGGCTCTCTTTCACTGCAGTTCGCAACTCCCAGGCTCCCATTCGCTCTTCTCTCGACAGTTCCGAAATCCCCTTCAGCCATTTTTCTCCTCCCAGCCGTTCATAAGCCTCGGGTTCATCCGCTCCCTAGCCCCTTCTCCTTTTCTCAGTTCGCAAGAAGCCGCACGCCTCCAGGCCGAACTCCACCCCGTCTCCCTCACTCTGATTCGCGAAGGCTTGCTCCCAGTTCGCGTGAGAAAGCTCCTAGCCTCGTCGCCTCCCAATTTTTCTAAAAATTCAGCCGGACCCGACTCCATTCGCATGGTTTGTTCACGCCGGACTCCAATCCAACTCTCACACCAGTTTGCAATTCCACTCCAGCTTTCTGACAACGCCTGCCCTCTTCAATTGTATGTAAGAGCATTAATTGTGAGCATCTGGTTTAGTTTTCCAAATTGATTGATAATATCTTTATCTTCCATTAAGATAAAATAATTACATTACTTAATTTTCTCTAAATGATTGCTATTTATTTTTCTTTAAATGTTTGCACCGTACTTATTATAGATGGTTGCATTATTCTATTTGAACTACTTTAGTGACCATATATGAGAGCTTGTATGTACAAACATGATTCAATTATTTTTATATATTTGTGATGGTCAATGGTTTGAGAAATTATTAGATGGGTTATAAGCATAATTGAAGTATAAAGTCGCTACAAAGCATGCTAGAATTTGTAATCATGATGAAGGACATGGATGCTTGTAAGAAATAAAATTCATGCATGTTTTTCCTGCTCATTTAACATTCGACACATATGCATTGAATGAAAATTATCATTAGATAAATACTCTTGTTATTGATAAAAGCTTCATAGTTTATTTTTGGTGGCTACAAAGTGAAATTATTATGGGTCTCAAGTTACTGCATTTATAGTTTTAAAATCCATTTTATGCATTCATGTCTTGAATATTTCTAAAATGTGATGTTTTAGAAATTTATTTAGCTATGAAAGAATCATATTGATGAGATATTTCGAAAGGTGCTGCAAGGTATTTCAAAATACCTTATTGTTTAAATTTTAGCATCTTCCAAATTATTTTTGGTCAAACTTGGAATTGGAAAGTAAATATATATGGGCATTTTGCTGGAGCATGATGGGTAGAGATTTATATACATAAAAATTATGCTTTGCTTTAATTCATTTATATATTCTTCTTATAATTTAGAAAAGTGAAGGGTGATTATGAATGGTAAATTTGAAGCTTGATAGTTGGAGGATGTAAAGCGGTTTATTTTTTAATAGTAAAGTGGAGGGTGACAAGTGTAAGAAGGTGAAAAGTAAAGTCTTAGAAAGTGTTATTTTCGAAATTGAAAACTTGCATGTTTTTACAAATTTGAATGTGTGATTTTGAAAAGTGAATTTGTGTGTGTTGAAAGGTGGAATTTGTGTGTATTTTGGAAAGATAAAGTGTTTTGAAAGTGAAAAATAAGTGTTAGATTATGAGAAATAAAATGTATATATATCAAATTGTATTTTAAAAAGTGTGTATTTGTTAAAGGTTAAATTGTTATAAGAAGTGAGATGTAAGTTTGTTGAACGGTGTTTTAAATGTGTATTTATTGAAAGTTGAAGTATTTTGAAAGGTGAGAATTGTATGATTTTTTGGAAAAGTGAAAGTGTATGTTTTTGGAAAGTAAAACACATGTTTTGAAAGGTGATTCATGTATGATTTGAAAAATGAAATGTATATATATATATATATATATATATATATTTAAAAATGCTTATGTTGAAAATGGGGTGTGTGAATATTGGGGAGTGAGTTATGTTGGTTAATCATTGAAAATTGAAATTGTTTGTGCTAAGGAGTGGTGGTTTTGAGTGATTGTTGAAAAGTAAGAAATCTAATTTCCCTCTCTACCTCTTTTCCCTTTCTACTCCCTTTCTCATGCCATCAAGATTTATGTTGGAAGATTACAAAGTGTATTTCCAAAAGTAAAGGTTCCAAAAAGGCAAGCAACAAATCTGGTGATCAAGCCCGAAGAAAGGTATGTCTTTTATTTTCAGTAAATTTCAATTATTTTCTTATTAATTATTAAACGTGCTTTCTAATCCCTGCTTCCCTATTTTTTCCTATTTTCTTTTCTTTATTGACATAATCTGCGAGGAACGTACGTCGAGGGAACAAAAGGACAAGGAGCTAATGACGTCAGTCGCCTCTATCCAACCGGGTAGAGGTGCTACGGGCGAAACCACCGGGTCATAGCCCTCGGTGACTATGAGTATTCTAAACTTAGAAAATCTTTAGGGGCCCCTTGATGTGGTTTGTGCGAACCCTTCCCTTTTAGGTCCTGTAGTAACTTCAATTTTATTAGGATATTTTTGTTTTATTTTATATCCTCAAAACCCTTTTATACGCACGCAAAGCCCTAAGGGTTAGTAATAACAAATGTTTTTATCCCATATAACAGTAGTGACACTTAGAACAATAATTAAGGACGAGTCTTAGAAACCTAGACTTAGATGCATGCACACTTTATGATAGAAATATATAATATAGAAAACTTAGTGACAATCTCACCTTAGGATTAGTGAATATCTTTAAACTAAAATTCAATCATTAGAAAACTTTAGCAATAATTATCCCTAAGGACATATCAAAACACAAACTGTTGCACACACTTAGAATTGTTTTTAGGACAAACGACTTTAGATTTAGATTAGGCCGGTGTTATTTTTCTTACTGCTGTGTGAACGGGCTTTCTCGATTTTCATTGCATGTTGGTTGTAAAATTGTTGGTATGTTTGTCTACTTACTTTACTACACTTTGTGATGTGATTTGATTTGACGATTAGTTTACCCGTAGGTTAGGAGCGATTGGTTGTTAACAAGATTTTTCTGCAGGTGGTCACACTCATGCAGGGCAGTAAAAAGGGGGCTAATTAATTAATAATTATATAAATGCTATAGGTGCTCCAGTTGCTTAGCCCCCAAATAAAAAGAGTGTGGCCAAATATGGCTGAGTGATTTAATTCAAAATGCAAATATATAACTGCTTGGGATGATTTTTACTATAAATTGCTTAGGATAACCCTGCAGGTGGTCTAGATTTTTCTTTTCTTTCTGTGAAATGTAATGTAAATGTAAATGCGTTTGAAAAGTATTATAAATTGTGAAAGTGATTTTGAAAAATAGGATATTACATTCAATTTGGAATCCGAAGAAAAGAGAATATACCTTAAAGGATTATTCTCTTTTATTTGGAAAGCCAAATTAGGATGATTCAATATCCAAATAGAAAAGAAAATACCCCTCTTAGGGATGAGTTTCTTTTTATTGGATATCCAAAATCCGACGAACCCAAGAAGCTCATAGAAGAAGAAAAGACAGAACGAGAAGATTGAAGAAAGAAGACGAAAAAAATAAAAGATCAAGGAACAGTATATCCCAGTTCAAAAATCACCGCGTCATTCTTAGGATTAGAATCCGGTTTGTTGTCAGTGGTGCCCGGCCACTTTACTTTTCTGCAAATTCTGGGTGTAATATGGACATTGGACATTGGATATTATAATTTTGGATATTTAATTTATTTGTTTATGTTTGTGCAGTAGCTTTTTTTAGGGCCCTTGCATGTCGTGTTTTGTTTTAGCCTGGATTCGAATCGGAGATTAATTTTTCGTAAGGGTACTATAAAATTTTTCTACTTGTATATTCTATAAAAATTTTAGGCTCACATAGTAACTCAACGACCTAAGAAGTAAGCTCGGATCGCCGAGAGTCGACATAAGCATATTATTACTTTCTCTTCCTTGTTAGGCACCTCCCCGCCTGCGAGTTCTGGCAGACCACTTGACCTATGAGGGTGCAGTTCTGTCTCTAGGGAAAAACCTATTTTCTAAGCCTAATTTTAAAACTGCTTCATATTCATTTTATGCATTCGAGTCAATTAGCATGCATTGCATTAGATAAAAATTAAAAAAAGAGTCTAAAATATTAATTAACATTTCTAGACATTTTCACCCTAATATTGATAATAGGTTTGTCTTATTCGTCCAATTATTAAGAACTAACCAGTCTCATATCTTTCGCTTCATATACAATCGTAAACACGCGCTTTTAAAGGTACGGATGTGTTGTCTGGCTCCCCAATCCAGGCCGAGATAAGTCCAGATTTTGCACTTCATTAGTTAGGTTCGGGTCATTATTTATAGTACCCAAATTAGATTTAAGTTCTGAGGCAATTTTTTTTTAGATCTTAAGTCCTCGTCCTCCGGGAATATAATCCCAAATTTCTAATAAATGTCAACTTAAACATAAAATTTCTCTATTAAAATGTAAAGCCCAACATAGGGTAGATTGAGGTCGCCTTGAGTTTCTCAGAATCCAGTCTCCTACTTTTCCTCTTTTGACTCACTAATAAATGTTCAACATTGAGCTTTCCTCCTTGGAAATCCTTACTTTTGTTCCTTGTCTTCTACTTTGTAGTCAAAAGGGTATGAAAATCACTGCTTTAACTCGAGAGTTCTTTGGAGCATTCCTCCTAGGATGTAATTAACTATAGGGCTTTCTCCTATAGGATTGAGAACCCCAGACTAAATAAACCTTGTTTTATTCATATAAAACAAGGAAGAATCTTTGGGAATGCAGATGTCTTTAAAAAACTTCATTTCTAATCTTAACATATACTTAATAGGATGTTATTATTATCTTTTCAGATAATGTAATGTTCCTGTTTGTTTATTCAACTTTAGAAATGATGAATTTTATAAAACTCATTCTTGCTTTTGGATGTCTTGAAGAATGTTATGTTCGTCTTTCAAGATGATATAATATTCTCCTTGCTATATCTAAAATAAAAGAATAATAATTTTTCAAAAAAAATATTTCTATTTTTAAACACATTCTCTAGAATTTCATATTTATTTTTCGAAATAATATGTTATTCTCTAAACTGTGTTTGATTATAGAAATATCAATTTTCAAAACCCTATTTTGATATTGAATCCATTATAGAATATTGTGTCGGTCTCTCGAGATTGTACTTTATTCTTAATGCAGTATTCGATTACAAAATAGGAGAAATCAAAATCTGCGTGGTGACACAAATTTTTCCCACCAAGTATGTTTCAGTCTTGAGTGTTAAAGTGGTTCTTTGTTAGGTTAATTAAACTATTATTGTCACAAAAAATTGGGATGTGGTCTAAATTAAGATATAACCATCTAGTTATTATTGTCTAATATAAGTTGCTATGAGAAGTGCTAAGAACTAGCAATTAACTTAGTTGCTCTTTTAATCAACTCTTCAACCTACAAAATCATCATCAAAACACCACACAAGTTTGAATGATACCTTATAGTTAGGAAACCATGATCCTATGTTTGGTGTTCCTATAATATATGTATTTTGTTTACAACTAATTTGTGGGACTCTTCATCAAACATGATGCTCAATTTATGACTATTAAGTATAATAAGAATCATATCAATCTTATATACAAATTAAAATTCACTAACTTTTTACTTGCATCTCTACTAGCTTTGTAGTTGGGCTTATGGGGTACCAGATTACTTTAATCCTTTTAGATTGAACCTAGTTATTAAATTATGGACATTTTTCATTTGCCAAATAAAATTTGTATCATTCTTCTGCTTCACTTGTAACCTAAGAAAGAAGGTGAGCTCTTTGATGAAGCTCATCTCAATCTCATTACTCATAGTAGTGACAAAACCATAACACAATTAATCCTTTATAGCTCCAAACAAAATGTCATCGATATGTATTTGTGTCACTGTCATATCAACTCCAATCCTTTTGATAAATTAAGTAGTATTTACCTTCCATTTCCTAAACTGCACTTAATTTTTCTTTCAAGTCTTAGGAGCTTGTTTCAATCCATATAATGACTTATTTAGCAAATACATCATGTAGATAAGTATAATCTATAAACCCATTTAGCTCCTTTTGATAAATTAGATTCTAACCTAGCTACAGGAGTATATGATTCTTTAAAATATATGCCTTCAATCTAGTTATAATCCCAAGTTACTAGTTTAGTCTTATTTCTTATCATAGTGCCTAAGTCATATACCTTATTCTTATAGATTTAAAACCCTATTCGAATAATATTTTAACAAGGTTTGAAAATGATTCAAATATGGATTGAACAATATTTGAGCAAAATTTGAACATTGTAAATAGATACAATATAGTGTAGTTCAAGAGAAAAAAAATTATCAATTACACCATAGAGTACAATTTAATAGATATAATATACTACAATTTTGGAGATATAACAAAATGTCATAATACAACAAAGTGCAATTTCAGATATAGCATAACATCCATAATATAACATATCTAAATTGAGATGTTGATAAAAACAATTTTGGTGGAATTGTATGCGATCAAGTTTAACAATCAGAATATGTTGTGTTGAACCTCATGGGCCTGATGTATATTAATTAAAAATATTATCGGTTATACATCAAAAGTTGAGTTATGTATGCATGAGACTAGTTTTATAATAACATTGTCGGTATCACAAATGTGATAGAATATCATAACGAGGACCTGATAAAGCTGAAGAATTAAATACAAAGAAAGTCTATCAAAGTCAAGAAAGTTAAGAAAAAATGTGTGCCAAATTGTATTTCCTATTTTTTATTTTTTCTTGTATCTTTTTGTATTATAGACAAATAGTAGGTTGACTGATGAAGCACATACATATAAAGGTTAGTACAAAATTAAATAAAGTTAATTAAAATAGTTGACTATAAGATAAGGTATACAGTATGATATAAATCATATTATATGATCCAAATCATATTGTAGGATATAAATGATATTTTTATAATTATTGAAAATCAAGTAACATTAATTTTAATTAAATAATATTTATAGTAATTATTACAATAAATAATAATTATAAAAATAATAAAATAAAATACATTATATGAAGTAAAATCTAATGAGATACAAGAGAATACTACTTTTTCACCAATAAAGTTTATATCAATAGGTTACTCTGACAAATAATTTAGCTTAGAAGTTAGAAGAGTATCTCAAAAATACTTAATGAGGGGGTGGGCAGAACAGTGTGCGAACTATGAGGCTAAAGTAGGCATCATATGCCTACACACCACGTTAACAAGAGAGACAAGAAGAGAGCTTAAGGAGGTTGCATTGCTGCACATGCAAATGAGAGTAGAGAGAGATACAAAAGAGGGACAAGATTAGGGACTTGGAAGAGTAATTTGGACATATATTAGGCAAAACAAAATTTTTAGAGGGGGGGGGGGGGCTCAAAAATACCCCTCTTCTAAGAAGAAAAATGAATTTTAAGGGTGGGGCAACTGGCCACCCTTATATGGTTTAGCCTCTATCGTACTAGACGATAAACAATTTCAAATTTAAAATAACTATAACAATGAAATTTTAAAAAATAGGTAAATTTAAAATTTGAATACTTCGTATAGTACAAAACTTAATTCCGTGTATTCTTATTTACCTATTTTGAAACATAAAATCAATGAGTCAAATTAGATAATATATCATACTGTATGGTCTCAATCGTATAACACAAATAAACATATAACTTATTTGGACAAACATTATTCATACAGGATGATTCAATGCTATGAGTCACCAACATTGTGAAGAATTCATTGTACGATTGTAATCATACAATCCAAACAAACAAAGAGATTGTTCGGACGAACCTCATTCAGATAGGATGGTCTAGTTCTTTGAGTTGACATCATTGAATATATCATATTATACGATTCATTCTTCATATTGTTCAATAAACTTGTGAAATTAACTAAATCAAGATTTTTAGGATTTATTTAAAGGAATAATGTAAAAAATTAAACTTTAGAATATATAATATGTCTTTGAGTGTCAGGTGTCTTTATTGTGTCTCTGTGAAACTTTTTTCTTTGACGATGGAAAGTCTATGAAAGTCAGAGAGAAAGGTTTTCACTAATTCTTTGGAAGAGTCTTTGATCATACTATAATTTAAGGGAGAGGGTGAGAAAAAGTGGAGAGAACATAAGGGATCTCTTGGAGGGGTTGTCCAGGTGTGTGAGAGTGGTGCACAAAGTTGTTCATCTCAGCCAATGTCTTTTTTGCTCGGGTTGTCAAGCGTGAGGGATCTTGAGTGAAAGTGCTCTAGAGAGTCTTGGTGTGGAAGACTTTTTGTCAGTCAGGAAGCTAGAGGTGTAGGCATCTCTACCATGTTGGGTGCAGGAGGGAGGCTTCTCGGAAGAGAAGCGGTGTAAAAGGGTATTATCCATGTCCCTGTGAAGGGGAGAGACTTCTCCGCCTTATTGAGAGCAGAATAAGTGGTTAGTGGAATTCCCGAGGAGATGACTCCATGGAGTGTATGTAAGTCAGGTTGATCAAACCATTATAAAAATATGATTTGTATTTTTTTTTCTTTTATGCTTTACTTTATCTCTTGCATATTTTGATTTGTTGCTTAGAACTACTCTTTGTTGCAAAGTGAACTTTATTTTACAAAAATAAAATAAAATTATAGTGCTAAGTCTTAATTTTGGTATTAAAATATTATTGTTAATTTTTCTTATTCTCAAAGATGTTTTGAAGTAAAATTTTTAAAATATTTATTTGGTTCACTTCTGCTGCAATTGTTGTTACCGCAGTTCAATCTTTGCATTGATTTTTAGTAACACATTTCTCGAACACTAATTAGTTTAAAATTCACTAATGATATATATAGTGTCACTGCTCATAGCATTGAACTCAATGGGTTCTTTGGACCTAAATAACTGCAGTATTTTGATCCTAAATAAACGGCTGGTTTCGAAAATCGCTGCATCTAGAGCGAGAGAAAGCTTCTCACTTCTGTTTCTTCTTGCTACGCTTCATTTCTTGGTTTCTGGAATCATTTTGCGTCACGTTTGATGCTGTGCTTGCATTGTTCATATAATTGGGAATACAACTTTTGATGCCAAAGAAGAACAGTTGATAACGAATTTGTGAGGTGATTGGTCCTCTTATCTTCTTTAGGTCAGCATGTACAGCCCTAGTCACGCCTTTCGAATTCTTTGTAGTAGAGGTTTTAGGTTTGGATTGGCGACTCTGGTTTGGGACTTTTGCTTGAGGTTCAAGATATGAAATCTGCGTTCTTGACTCTTTTATAGCTTCCCTGCCCAAATCTTTTTCAATTTTGAAACAAATAGGTTATCTGCTTGGGAAGTGGGTACTTTAATCTATCAAATTTTTAATGGCATTTTGCTCACTTGCTTTCTTACTGATAAGATTGATTTCCTCTATAACGCTTTTGTTTCTATAGGCAAAGCTTCATGACATGTTATTGGCATCCCGTTTATTCTCATTCAAGATATCAAATGCAAAATTTTCCCCCCACTATTTATAATGACAGGCTTTATTGGTAGATTTTGAGTTTTTACATTTTACGGGTGCACCAACATTTAAAATCTTTGATCTTGATTATTTTATGACAGTCGCGCTTTCCCTAATCTGTATTATCAAATCCTAATCTTTGATCTTGATTATTTTATTGGCATGTTTAAATAACACAACGAGATTTACAATGTCAATGAATCAAACAACCCCTAACGGTCATTTGTTTTTCCTGTACAGAGATGAAGAATAATTTTTAAGTGCTTGTCGGAATCTCCAAGGCTATAAGATAATGATTGTCTGCTAAGAGTTGAATTTATGGAGAACCAAGGAGTTGATCATAACATGGAACTGGTCAAGGTTAATCTCTTGTTTATTTAAAAACATATGAATTATCTATGAGTTGAAAGCTTTGTAGATTTGTTTCATGGCTTCACAATTTTATTGTTTGTTAAAACTCTGGCCAAACTTTTGCCCTCTTGGAATAGCAAGTTTTGCACACTGAAAATATTCTTTTCTTGATATTCTGGAAACTATTTATTTGATGATCAAGTTACATGAAAATTGGTATCATTAAAGTTTGATGAGGTATTTCTTGGAGTCTCATTAAAGACAACGAAAGCTTATATGCATGGTCATGATTAAGTTTATCAACACATGGAGAGATGGGTAGAGATTAAGAGGAAGAATGGTCGAGGGGAACGAATAATCTGGTAGGACATGGATGCGATAATACTCATAAATAAGCAAACACTGATTAATGTAAATCAATTCGTTGGAGATGGCATTGGTAGGGCTGCAAATGAACTGAGGGTTCAACGAGCTACTCGTGGCTCAGCTCGATAAGAACTTGTTATGTTCATTTGATAAGGTAAATGAACAAGCTTAAACAATTTTGATAAATACTCGATAACTAAATAAACAAGCTTGAACAACCTGACATTTTGTTTGAAAGTTCGTGAAGGTTGTTAAACATTAAAGAACCAATCTGAGGCTAACCAACATGGAGGTAAATTGTTTATTTAAAAAAAAAAAAAATCTTTTTGTAGCATTTTTATTATCTAAAAACAAACACCTTAATCCCCTAATTTGGAAGCAGATTAATTTCACAATAACAAAAAATCAGAGTTTGTCAACCACATAGTAAATCATAGAAAAATAAAAGTGCAGAGTAATAAGAACAAAACACACAAAAATTTATAGTGACTTGGTCCAACCTGACCTACGACTGCGCTCCCTAGAAACCTCCTTTCCAAGTATTGCACTAAAAGTAGTGTCTCTTCTTTTGTGACCATAGCAAGGCTTAGAAGCCTTTAAAAAATCTTTTTCACCAATTTGATGAAGGAAGAGAATCTAAACTCCTTTTTCACACTCTTGGTGAAGGAAAAAAACCTGAAATCCTTTTTCACCCTCCTGGTGAAGACAGAGAACCTGGAATCATTTTCTTCCTCCTGGAGATGGCAAAGAACCAAGAATCGTTTTTCTCCCTCCTGAAGAAGACAAAGAACCTAAGACTAGTGTTGTGGAAAGTCTTCCCGGAGCCATCAAAGGATCAAGGCAAAAGATTAAAGAGGACAAGGAAGAACCTTACTTGGAGTAACATTGTGAATCCCTCACAACTTTCTATCACAAACAAATCTCCCTCTTTGCTCTCCGAAAGCACTCCTTAACTCCCTCACTATGCTCTCTCTCAAGAAACTTAGCAGCAAAAGTCTTCTGAAATAAGACTGTGAAAGCTTAAATAGAGAGCCTCTCAAAAAGCTCTAAATTTCAATTTGCCGACTCTGATCATCCAGTACAATCCAAGATCGTCCTGTACGATTAGTTTAAAGCACTCATGTTATTACTGTACAAGGAGATAGACCCTGTACGAACAGTTCAAAGAGAAGAACTGATCATCCAAGACGATTGAGAACATCATCCAGTACGATAGAACAAAACAACCTTTTTAGATAGTACGAAATGTATTTCCCTGTACGATCAGTTTAAGAGATATACTGATCATCTAGTACGACAGACGACGATTTAATTATCGCCCCATGCAGAGCTATGTTCATACAGTGCGAAATTGGAGGTTCGTCCTGTACGATTAATTGAAAAATTATGGCATTTCCTTTAGGACGATAGGTGATGATTTAATTATCGTCCCATGCATCGCTCGAGTTGTACAGTACTATCGTCACCAATCATCTTGTACGATTTGATTGAACAAATTAACCATACTTGTTTCCCTAATCATTGGATCAATATAGGCATGATTGTCATATATTGTACAATACGATGCATATTGTACAATACTATTAGACACAGATTTTGAGTATTAAAATATTACATAAATTATGATTGGCGGATGTTTTGTTGATTATAACTGATTGTCCTGTACGATAGAGATCGTACATTCCGATGAGTTTAATCAATCTTACTTAGTATAGGTGCTCTAATTAGGATTTTTTGGTTAACAATCGTTCTGTACGATTAGTTTAAAAAACTTAATTTTTTCCTAACTAGCTTACCCCTTTAGTGTGTATGTGTGTGCAAGGTTACTTAGCTTTAGGATCCACCGCAATACATGATTGACTCAAGAATGATAAAAAAAGTACATAAATACTGAAAATATAGACTTTGATTATTGTTTACCCAATCTTAAGCTGATCTATATTGCAAGTGAACGGTGGACTTGAAATGTTAGATAGCAAGGCAAAAATAGATATGCAATAACTTCAATTAGCATAGTGAGAAATCCAATAATGTTTGTTATCATCAAAATCACAAGTCTTGGGTCCAGATTTGCAATATAGCTCGTTTATGTTCATGAATTGTATCGTTCAGAGCTCGTGAACATGCTCGTTAGGAAGCTCAATTAAGAAGCTCGATTATGTCTTATTTAATTAAAAATAAATATTATATTTTATTTGACTAATAAGATAATTAAATCTCACGTTATTTAACTAATTTTTTAAAATATATAGATAAAAAATTGGAAAAAAAAACTCCCGCCGGACCTGCCCGTCTCTCTTTCTCGCATTTTTTTCATTCTCCCACCCGCTCTCTCTCTCCTAAATTCCCACCTGCCTCTCTCTCTTTCTCCTCCATGGCATAAAAAAAAAACTATGGGGGTTTTCTCCCGCATGGACTATATTGATTATGCTTTATAAAATGAAAAACATGTGATGGCCAATTGTTGAACAGCAGGCAGCTGTCGGCATCTATATGCTGGTTGGCTTTATTTATGATTTTATTTTATCTATTCGAGCTAAATCTGTCAATGAGCGGTTCGATGGGGCTTGGATGAGCCGAACCACCAGCTTGTCAACGAGCGGCTCGATAAGCCTAAATAAACATGGTATAAATTGAACACGAGTTGAGCTTGAGAAATGGTTTTTAAACGAGCTCGAGCGAACAAGGGCCACAAAAGCTTGATTTTTATTGAGCCGAGCTTGAACATATGCTGTCAAATGAGCTCAATCTTGAACATGCTAAAGCTCGGCTCGTCTCGGTTCATTTGCAACCCTAGGCATTGGATTACACCTCATGCTTCCTTATTCTAGTCATGAAACTCCAATGGATAATGAAGGTGGCTATGGATCTCCTTGGATGATGATGATATGCTTTGTTTGACTTGGGAAGGATGATGAAATTAAATCTTGAATTTGGCTTGCAAAGAGGTGGGAAGGTTGGTAGGCTGTGGCTATAGAATATAGTGCGAGTAGTGGTTGGTTACCAGGAGGAGAGAGGAGTGGTGGTCAGTTACTAGGAGGGATGAGGAGTTTTCATATAGAGTAGGGAAGGAAGGAGGAAGCTTGGTTGAATGTTAGATGAGGGGTTTAGGAGGAGGAATAGAAGGACATTGGTATTAAGATGGGAAGATGAAGAGAGGAGAAGAAAAATAAGGAGGAAGGAGCGAGGAATACTATCTCGACTTTTTAGTTTTTACTAATTAATTATTCATCTTTGATGTATTATGTCATAGTGAATGTATGGTACAATCAAGAGGAAGGTGAATTTATTTTTTTAAAAAAATATTAAAATAAAACTTTTTTTTTCAAATATTTATTTTATTGAATGAAAGCTAGAGAGCAGAATTTTATTTTTTCAAATAAGGTGATCACATACACCAAAGAGATTTAAGATCTTCCTTTCTACTTAATTTAATTTATGAAATGGTTGTAACAACGAGGCAAAAAACTTATATTTTCCCAAATAGATTTTTTAAATCAATTACCACAAACTATCAAATTTTCAAAGTATATGTAATTTATATTTTCGAGATATTGCAGTAAGTGAAAGAGAAAAGATAAATAAAAGTATAAAAAGGTAAAAAGATGATGCAAACTAATATATCATGGTTAGGCCTTACCAAGTTTTTTTCTCACAATTTTTCACTATTCTCTCCTTTGCTACCATCACTAGTAATGGAGAAACCCACAACACTTCTACTCAAAGCAAGTTTCTCTCTATTCTTAACACATTCCAGTTGGTAATGCATTCACTTTAAAGCGTTAAACAAGTCACTCCTAACATAGGTCACTTGGCAGTTCTATTTCTTGTAAGATCAATTTTCTTCAGCTCACTTCAGGTGCCTATTCCCTCCATAATTTTAAATTCAATTTTCAAAATCAATATTTTGAATTTCAAAATTTAAAAATTTCAAAACATGCAGAACTCACAAATACAAAGATTACAAGTTTACAACACTTCAGGCTTATAGACATGTACTTCAGGTGGCTAATGTTCTCATTTGGGCACCTATAACTGGCTCATGTCTAGGGGTGTAAACGAATCGAGTCGAGTCGAGTTTTAGCACTATCGAGCCAGCTCGTCAATCGGAAAGCGAGCTCGAGTAGAGCTCAAAAGGCGAGCTCGAACTCGAGCTCGTCCCACTATAAACGAACTCGAGTTGGCTCGTCAAACCACTCGATTTTGTGCTTGTTTTCAATTTCATGCCCGGTTTCTAAGTTCCCGTCCGGTTTCCCACCCAGTTTTCGTTTTCCCACCTGGTTTTCATTTAGGAGAAAATAAAGCTGCAGCTTTCTCTAATGTAATAAATGTATATTGATTGATGGAATTGAAAAGGCTGAAGCTTTTAAGCCTCATTAACGAGCTTATTTAGAGAGAGAGAGAGATTGAGCAGATTTTTTTGGGTACTGTCAGAGAGGTATTAGCATTAATTATTCATGTGTGTGTGTGAGAGAGAGAGGGGGGCATAGTAGCAGATTTCAAAATCACGCTTTGAAAATTTTTGAAAGACATGCAGGCGGGAGTGGGATTTATACATCATTTATTATTATTTTTAAAAATATTTAAATGTAATAAATTCGAGCCGGCACACGAGTGATAGGAAACACTTGGATTTCCAAGTGTTTCACACCAAAAACCAAGTAGACCTAGGATGAACTGCTGTCCACAGCAGGAAAACAGCCAAAAACAGAGAAGAAACGTTGGAAAACGTAGGAAAAACAATACAAACGCTTTTATTTCGATAACGGATGAAAAGCACTTGCAAGATACAACTTTCCTTCAATTCGAGAGGAAGGAAAAACTCTCCCAAAGATCACCGGCGAAGCCAAGAGCCCAAGTCACCAAAACCTAGATCTCAAAACAATTCAAATTCAAGATGAGAAGCTAATTCCCCCCAAACTCCTAATTATACAAAATTAATCATAAAAGACAATCATAAACTTCCTAAAACAGTCTTTCACGTTCAAAATTTCCCTCCTAAACTCCCCCTCTCAAGCCTACGTGGATTCACGGCTCACGGCAGAGCCGTTTCCGCCCAGGCGGGCTCCGTCTCGCGTCCGTCTCGCGTAGACGCGGACCGGTCCCTGCTGGACCGGTCCAACCGGCCCAGGATGGGTCGGTCTAACAACGAGCTCACGAGCCGAGCTGAGCTCAAGCTCGAACTCGAGCTCGAATCGTGAGCTTGGCTTGTGAGCTCATAAACAAGTCGAGCTCGAGTCGGCTCACGATCCCATAAACGAGTCGAGCTCGAGCCGGCTCGGCTGACTTACACCCCTACTCATGTCTACCCCTATCTTACTTTCTACTTTGGGCTCTTATAGTTTGTCAATTCCTACATGTGCACCATTTGTGTTACATCAATTTAATTCCTATTATGCTAAACAAAATTGTTGTGTTACAGGATTGGGGTGGGCGAGCATATAAATCAGTCACAGGTCCTTCCTGTTCTTTTATTGATTTTTGAAACTGCATCTTTATCAATAACTTGTTTTATCTCAAGGATATCCACTGCTAACTACTCTTTTGAAAAGAACTCGCAGATAGCCAGAAATCATTAGCCGGTCACGATGCAGCTCTGCATCAACCGTTAGGGCTCCCATTTGCAGCTAAAGCTGCCTCTGCAATGGCGGACGTATTAAATGGATCCCAAAAAAGTAGTCTACAGCCTGAATTGAGAAATGTCATTCCAACTGTTTCTGGTTCCAATAATGATCCTTTGACTCTTTACCTGGCAAAAATGTCCAGGCATCAGATGGATGACGTTATGCTGGAGATGAAGGTCACTTGTTTTCATGTCTTTTCAAATGTTTTTCCTTAAACATTCATATGTACAGTATAGTGTATTATTTGAACCAAATTCTTCAGGCCTTGGCTGAAAGAAATGAGGCTACCGCTAAGCAACTACTGCAGGGGAATCCTCAGCTGCGAAAGGCACTTGTTCAGGTAAATTTTCCTATTACAATTATCATATTTATCTTGCACGGTTTATGAATAGATTAATATGTGCATGTTTTCTTCATGAATTCGTTGCAAACTTAAGTTTGTGAGGAGAAAATGCCATTTTTCTGTTTTCATTATGGTTTCTATTTTAGGTTTTTATACTGAGATGATTCAGTCAAACGTTACAGCCACTAGAATTTAAATGGATGACAACAATGTAAAATCTTACTTAATGAGGTCATATATCATCAATATGGAATTTCTATGTATAAATAACTCTTATCTATTTTATCTTAACCCAGTCTTTCTTGTGATACTCTTCATTTCTAACTTTTGCTTGGGCTCCAATTGGAAGTGATTTTTTAAAAACTAATTATGTGTTTTAAGATTACAATTGGAAGAGCTTGAACTGGTAGCATCTTGATTGGAAATAAATTGGAGAATTCTAATAGGCCTGGTTCAAGCGCTCACCCTGCCAAATTTAAAAAAAATGACAGTTGGAAATATTCAGCTGTGCAAAAGTTTTAAAAAAATAATGGAGGTTATGAAAAAACTAACACATGTTTTCTAAATAATCTTTTTTATTCAAAACTAGGATTAAATTTTTTAAACAAGGGTAACTTCTAATTTATTTTTATATTATCACAACAAGTTCATATTGTGTGTTTTATTTTTCAATTATCATGTTAAATTCTTTTGATGGATGAATTTTATGTGGTTTGTTTTTTTAACTAAAAGAATTACTTAGTATTGTTTCATAAATCATTCTATAAATCTATTTAGTATGATAATTTTAATTTGTTTATAAGTAAATAATCATTAATTTTTAAGGGATCATTTGAGATTAGTTTTATTTTTATTTTATTTTATTTATATTTTTATGTATTTTAGGTGATGCACTAGAGTGTGTGTGAATTAGAGAGGAATTAAGTTAATGTTTCATACATTAAAACTATGAGGGAGAGGTGTTGAGCATAGATTACGGTTTGATATTGATGTTTCTCAAAATTAATTTGGATTCATGCCGGCTAGGTCTACTATGGAAGCTATACATTTCTTGAGAGAGGTTTGATGTAAAGAAGTATAGAGAGAATTGGGAGGATCTACATATAATATTTATTGATTTAGAGAAGATAAATTATAAAGCTCCAGTAGAAGTCGCTAGAGAGTTCTAGAGAAAAAAGGAGTTAATAATTCTAATATTCAAGTAATCAAGGATATGTATGCAGGAGCCATTACTTGTGTTTAAACACAAGGTGATTTGATCAAGTATTTTCCTATTTCAGTTGGATTACATCAATGATCAACTTTAAGTCCATATCTTTTTACTTTAGTCATGGATGTTCTTACTAGACATTTGATAGAGGATGTATCATGGTGTATGTTTTTTGCTGATGATATTGTTCTTGTGGATAAGACTAGAGAGGGATTTGAGAGAAAACTTGAATTATGGAGGTCAAACTTGGAGTATAAAGGTTTTCGTTTGAGAAGATCTAAAACTAAATATATGGAGTATAATTTTAGTACAATAGATCTAGTGGGGGGATTGTGACGTCTATTGATCAGCCATTAATAAGAGTACACATTTTAGATATTTTGTGTCTATTGTTCAAAGTAATGGTGAAATAGATAGAGATATTATTAGTAGAATTCAAATTGGATGGTTGGAGTGGAGGAATGCATGTCTTTCCTGTGATGGAAAAGTACCCCTCAAACTTAAGGGAAATTTTATAAGATGGTGGTGAGACATGCAATGTTTTATGGCATAGAATATTGCTCATTAAAAGATAAGCATAAAATTAAGTTAAGTGTTGCAAAGATGAGAATTCTCAAGTGGATGAGCGGCTTCACTCTTAGAGAAAATGGGAAACGAGTATATGCGTGAAAAGTTTGGAGTAGCTCTAGTGCAAAATAAAGTTAGAGAGAGTTGTCTTAGATGCTTTGGACAAATAAAACATCGGCTTCACTCTTACATCGACCTACGTTAAGAAAGGTAAAAGTAAACCTAAAAAGGCTTAGTTAGAAAATATTAAAAATGATATTTTTTATTAGATTTAAATGAGAACTTGACTCTTAATAAGACAATGGAGAAAAAATATTTATGTAGCCGACCCCATGTAGTAGGAAAAAAATTTTGTTCTTGTTGTATATTTTGATGTATTTTATTTCTTAAAATATATTATTTTTCTTTTTATTGAATATCAAATAAATTAATTTAAGGGGTGTTGGCGGCAGTCAATGTTTAAAATTGCGTAATCGGGTATTGAGGCGTTTTTCGTTCGTGAGGCGAGGCGTAAACCTCAAGGCGCTTTGAGGCGTAAGCCTCAAAATCAAAAAAAATTGCGTAAACATAAAATGATAAATTTTATATATACTAATGATTAAATAATATGTAAAACATAAAAATGCACAAAATATGAAGTGAAATCAAAATATTCCAATAATAAGACAACATGAATACAACAATATACTGGTTTGCCGGGTGTCCAAGGGGGCGCTGCCCCCTGGCAGGGTTCAACCTGCCCGATCAGGTCGTGGGGTCAAGGGCAGCGCCCCCGGAACAAATTTTTATTGTAAGAGTAATTTTGAAGTTCTGCTTGTTTTTAAAGTTCATAAGTTGTTTGTATGGAAAGATATCGAGTGGTACCGAGCATATACCGAGCGGTATCGAGCATGTATGTACCTAGCGATACCTAATGGTATCGAGCATGTACATTAGCTTTTTTAATTTTTAGAGGTGGGCGCCTCTTAACCGTGAGGCGAGGCGCGCCTCAGTAAACTTGAGGCGTGCGCCTCAAATCCTGAACTCATTGTGTAGGCTTTGAGGCTTAAAGGGGTGAAATTGCGCTGAGGCGTGCCTCAAGGCACGCCTCTTATCGCGCAATTTTAAGCCATGGCGGCAGTCACCAATAGAGAAACAATAGTGGCGGGCGAGGAGATGACAACAAGGTTGGTCATTGATGGAGCAGTAAGGGTTGCCGCAAATGGTAGCCGTTGTGATAGCTATCGGTGCTTATACTTCTTTTGAAAAAGAACTCAAATTTATTTTGAGAATTTTTAAAAGAAAAATAGTTATTTAAAAAAAATAAAATTAGATTAAAAATTTGTTTTTTTAAAAAATAAAAGTGATCTCAAATAGTTCCTAAATTAATATTTTTTTAGATAACTTTAATTGATTTTACTTATAAATAACTAATTATATTTATTTTTGACATTTAACATATTTGTCTTTCTATAATTATTTTTGTTAAGCAAATTCATCCATCACATTAAATAAACAAAAAACTTAATAAGTAGAAGCAAACAGTCATCGACTTGGCACCACAACAGAATATAATAGAAAATAGAAAACATCGTAGACAAAATTCCAAAAAAGGCCGTTGGTGTCTGAAATTGTTTTCTTTTGCAATGCAGGCACTGACTATGCTTGGAATGGAGACGCCACAAATGGTCCGCCTCATTCATTATAATCTTGAAGTTTGAATAGCTCAAACAGAATAATTCAAGCATAAATTATTGATTTTTACGTTTTGGATCCCTGTTTTTTTGCTTAATAAACCTCCAGATGCAAATGGCAAGTTCCCAGAAATCACATTTTGCAGTTCAGGAAGACAAATTGGATTTGAATCCTGTGACGCCTTCGCGTCATGGTCAATTCCCGTTACATGAAGAGGCAATTTCTGAAGCATTTTTCCAACTGCCTGAAGATCAGACAAAAAATGCATCGCCAACTTCTGTTGTCTTACAACACTCATTTCCTCAACATGTTCCTCTTCCTGCTCATCCGCCCTCTCTGCCACAAAATGAATTTCCATCACAAGGAACAGTATCTGTTGGTGTAACTCTTCAGCCTTTACATTCACTACCTACCATTGTTTCCTTACCAATAGCGCAGCCTTCTCTAACTCATCATTTTCAACCAGTTGAGCAACCTCAATGGAACCCACCAAATACAAGTCTGCAGCAGTCACTTTCACCTCATCCTTCAACGTCCCAGGTTAGAGTAGTTGTAGACTGATCTATTAATATTCTTGTTTTATATGGTTATCGTCACAATGACGAGAAGTCAACTACGTCTTATTAAAATAATGTGCATCAGAGCCCTGCATTGGGTACCCATACCCATACCCACCCATACCCAATGGGTATGGGTACGCCCATGACCTTAAGGGTGGGTATGAGTGAGTACTCAACATCGGGGGATAAATCAATTTACATTGCTAATCACCGTATATCTTATATTACTGCAATCCTCACTACGTAGTGTGTAGTACTTAACCACACAGTGATTACGATAAATTCTGATATGCGGCTAGAAAGTTTGCAATAAGAGCAAAGGGCAACAAGCCTCAAGGTTATGAGTTTGTAGCAGACTACATTCAAAAAGCATGGAAAGTGAGTGGGTATAGGTGGGTACGGCATCCCAAAAGTTGTCATGGGTGGGCGTTGGTGGGTGAAGCCTTTCTGAGTACAGCATGGGTACCCAACCAGGATCCCATGCAGGGCTTTGATGTGCATGTGCTATGATTGAATAACAACACATGAAACTATTTTGTCACTTTGTTGAATCAGGAAGAAATATTAAATATTTGAAATAAACTTTGATATAAAAGATTTCACACACATTATAAGAATTTGAGGATTCAATCTTGTTTTCATTCTTCAAAATTTTAGCCTGATCAACTTTCTTTCTATTCTGCAGATTTCATCAGAGGAGTCGTTTCTTCTGCAGCAGCTGATGAGGTTGACACCAGAGCAGCTTAGTTCACTACCTCTGGACGAGCAGCAGCAAGTGCTCGAGATCCAAAGGATTCTCCGTTCGAAACCGACTTGAATAGCTTCTGTAGGCTCCACACTCACAATGAATGGGGGACTCCATTCACGTATTTTATATGAATGGTCCCATGATTCTTTGTTTGATTAACCACTCTCCAACTATTTTTTCACCCACCATACATTCTTTTATGCACGGGAGAGAAATAGAACAATAATGAGTTGGTCATTGGTAGCTGAATGCAAGGGTCTATTATGTTCCCTTGCTTCCATGCATCATTATTCATTAAAGGATGACCAGCATACAAGAGAAAATGAACATGAGATTCTTGTCTATCTTTTAGATGTGACCTATCATTCTTTCAAATATATTTTTTCCCAATGGTTTTAATAATACAAACACAAAGTGTCTTGTTGATTATTTGCTTTTTCTATGACAGTAGTAGTAGCTTGTTTACCTGAAGGTGATCAGAAGTCTGTTTATGGTCTTAATTTACTTTTTGGTATGGTGAAAAATCTAAAAGGCATCTTGAAAAGGAGAAACCGTAAGCCAACCAAAACATGCCACATCATCCGGTACCCAGCACGGGCTGGATACCGAGCAAAAAAGTGCCGTGACGCATTCTGGTTGGCCTCCGAATGGTGTCAGGTGTCCGCACAGAAAAATTCATTGTTGGAAAGAAAGTCATTTGATTTGACTCCTTATTGATTCATCAAACGTGTACACAGTACCTCTATTGTCATTCCATTCATGCAAAATATGAAAGCAGAAGGCAGAATATGACAAAGATATAGAGGAATCTTTCAATCTACTGCTGCACCCTGGCTTCATTTAGCATGACTTACTCCTCTCTATTGTTTGTGTAATTGTATACTGCTGCTGATTCTTGCACGCAATGGTTTTTGCTTTATGAACTTGATTTCCCTATTGATGCTTAATTCTCTGGTTAGTGATGGAATTCAACCTGTATTTATTCTTTTCTTGTTTTCCTCTGAAGTATGTTTTGTTGTGGCTGAGGCGAATTCTTTTTTAAATCATTGCAATTGAGAAGTTCAACAGCATTTTAGCAGTTTTATAAAGCTTAAATGATACAGCAGAAGATTATCAGAACAAACATGCTCTAGTTATTAGAAATATCAGGCCGTCAGGATCTGAACATAGGGAGAAATTTCTGCAAGTTTACATGAAGGTGAAGTTTGTTCACCTAAAATATACTGTTGTTCTACAAAGTTCTTGATATTGTGGGCATGTTACAGTATCCTATCAATATTTCTAGAAGTGAGCTTCTTTAAAGAGAACTGGATGGTAAAAGCTGTAAACACTTGAATGATCAAACACAGATGATTCAGTTAAGAAATAGAACCTCAATAACTTGGTAAAAAATTTGGATCTTAACTCAGTCTTCCTTGTCAGAAGGCTGATAGTCTCGCTGCTCTGTGCTCTTCGAGGGGGCCTTCACATCTTGAGCTTCTGATTGAGTTTCTCTTCTGTAACGAACTTCATCTCCTTGTTTTGCCAATTTCTGGATAACCATAAGAAAAGCTACCAAAAATACAATCAGGTACACAGTTTTCATACCCACAAGAGAGTTGATGAAGCCTATAAAAGAAGGGCCACTGATACCCTTTTTAATTGTTCTCCCCTCTCTGAATCCTTCAAGAAACAGACTAAGCTGAGACCTTTGATCCTCAAAATCATCAAGGCTCTCAGAACCTTCAACCTAAACATCACTATACCAAGTCAAATACAAATGCAGAAATGCAAATTGGTTTTTAAGCTAAAATCTACCAACAATGGACACCTTAAATGACACAAAAATGAAACACCATGGACATAGATGATTACTAATAAATTTAAAGACATTTATGTAGTTGAAGGAGGTATTCAATTCCAAAGCTCGGTCAAAAAAGAAAAACAAGAAAAAAGTAACTGAAATATGTGATTGAAATGGCACGAGTACGTAGGGCCGCACAAGAAGAGTCTCCAACATAGGTCCCTTTTTTTTTTGTTACTACGTTGATGTGTTCTCTTTGGCTTTTGTTGTGTGCGTTTAGGGGACCATGACTGCTACTGATGACTTAAGATTGACTCATTTGAATGCAGAGAGCTATTTAGCAACCCAATTTTCCATATTCTCTCCTTCCAATGTCATAATCCAAGGGGGTTCATCCTTCGGAACAATATCACATCCCGGATCTAGTTCCAAATGATGAATTGAGACCGTATCTTGTAAATACATAATTATCTTCAATATATCAATCATTTATTTCTTTTCCGCTCGCCTGGAAGGAACAAGAGAAACATCTTATTTTTTCTTCAACGATTTATAATCTCTAGTGGACCTCTCAGTAGGATTCAAACCCAGATGAAGTTCTAATGTTATAACCATCTGTCAGAGAAAAAAGAACGAGTTGATCTTGTAGGATTCCGAAGAAAAAGAATGAATTGATGGGGAGGAATTCCTTTTTACTTGAAATGATTCTCCTCCACAAAATTTTGAAGGTATGACAGTAAAACAAAATATATGAACCACAATCTTCAGGGGGTTTAATAAAACAATTGTCTCCTTAAAAAACACGACTTCAAAACCTCTCCCCACCGCATAATTCTAGACTGAATAAAATCATCCTCTGTTATCTGTTTTCAATTCTTTAAAATAAGTTGGTTTGCTATCATCTACTCAGTAAATTTAACATAGACACGCTTGCTTGCAAATAAAGTATAACTCTTACTTGAACCGAGGCAATTTAAGCACATGGATGGCACAAGGTAAACAAAATAAACATGGAAACACAAGCTAACTTCACTCAACGGGAATGAAAATTTGCATAACTTTGTTTTCATACAGTGATGATTACTCTTTCCTGCTTGGAAGAACACAAATTAGAGGGCCTTTTCTTATAAAGCAAGTTTTGAGTTAAAAAACAAGATAAATTAATTACTAAAGAGGTTTATAAAGAATATTAGGAGGTTTTACATCTTGTAAAGAGAATATCGAATAAAACAAAATTTATAATTTTTTATGATTTATATAATAGATTTGGAACTAAAGAAATAAAAGGAGATTCATGGAATATGTAAGGTAAAATTTGAGAGAATCAAGAATTTTGATCAAAGTTAGATGTTTAGATGTATTAAAATGAACGTAGTAGAATCTTAGTAAAAAATGAAGACATCAACGAAATATGAAAATATTACTTTGAAAAATGAGAACTTTAAGAAACAAATTATATTGGAAGAGCACAACAAACAATAAAATGAAATATATCACAAATTAGTTCATAAAAGGAAGGCAGAATTAGCTTTGAAAAAGATGTATAAAATAAGCCTTTTAGGTTCATATGAGATGTCTATTGAAATTTGAAAAATTAGGGGGTATCATAGTGGTTTAATTAACATATCTTGTCAATAGAATAAGATCAAAAGCATGTTGAATGATTAGAAAAGCATTTGTTGAATGATTAGAAAAGCATTTTGACATCAATATTAATGAAAAAATACGATGTTTGAAATTGTACTATCTACAATGGAATCAAATTTCTAATTCATATGTTGAAGCTAAGGGAAGGCATAATGTAATACAATAGCAACAACAACAACATCAAGTCTTTATCCCACTAAGTGGGGTTGGCTACATGAATCCTTTTTCTCCACTGTATCCAGCTAATAGTCAAATTCTCATTTAGATCTAATAAAGAAATGTCATTTCTAATATTTTCTAACCAAGTCTTTTTAGATCTACCTCAACCTTTCTTAATATAGGTTAAATTTAATACATCTACTCTTCTAGCAGGGTCATCGAAAGGCATGATGTAATATAAACATAAAAAGTACATCAATTTCAAAGTACTAATTTGGTTCATAACTGAAAGATCTACTATGGAGGTAATTTTTGTGTTAAGAATAATCATGAAAAGAAAGGATCTTCATATAATTTTCATTGATCTTGAAAAGATATAATTGAGAATCATAGTAATTGATTTGGAGTGCTTTAAGGTAGGAAAATTTATGTCAAAGATATATTGATGTTATTAAACATATATATAGGAGTCCTAACTAGTATTAGTTTATGCAATGACCCATGAGTTTCTAATCACTGTAGTATTAGATCATGGATCAATGTTAAATCTATATATTTTGTATTATTTATAAAATGATTATAAAATCTATTCAAATTGAGGTGTCTTAGAGTATGTTTTTTTTGTAAATAATATAGTTCTAATTTGTGAAATATCCACTAAAATAAATGGGAAATTAGAACATGAAGAGAATATTTAGAAGAATATCTTATAATTAGTAGAACAAAGACTAAGTATACAATACATAATTTTGATGGATATGATCTTAACAACTAGCATTTAAAATTATTAGAAGATATAATGATACTTAGGCATGTTTGGATTAAATAATCCTAAATCTATTATATAGAAGAATGAAAATATAGATAATAATATAACTTTTTGAGTTAATGTTGGATGGTTAAAATAGAGAAGTTCTTGGAAAAATTGGGATGATGAGAGGATATCATGAAGGCTTAAAAATAAAACTATAATTTGGCCAACAATATCATATAGATATGAATGTTATGCTATAAGAAAGTCATTGATATCTAAGTTGAGTGTGCAAGAAATAAGACTGTTAAAATAGATATATAGTAAAATAAAAAAAGTATAAATTAAGGAATGATTATATTAAAAAAGGAGTTGGAGTGACACATTGAAAATAAAAAAAGATGATTGAAAATACTTAGATGACTTGGACATATATAACAAAGGATAGCAAATTCGTCTGTTAAACAAGTAGATAAAATTATTTTTAGAAAATTAGTAAGGAAAATAAGTAACCCTAAGATTAGATGGATAGAAATTATTCAAAATGATTTACAAAGAATAGATTGAACACATCTAATAGCATTCAATAGGGATTAAAGGAAAATAAGGATTCTAAATGCTAACCCAAATTTTGCAATAAGGCTAATGATGATGATACATGTGCAATTAGGAGTAACAAAAAAATAATAATAATATTTAGGGAATTTAAATCCACATATGGATGACAATTTTTAACTATGTCAAATTTAATTAAACAAGAAAGATGGTATATGACCATGGTGTGGCTGTGAGTGGGGAAAAGGAGAGGAAAGCAAGGTTGTATGTGGATTTATCATATTGCAGTTTTAAGCAAAATAAATGCATTTCTAAAATGAAACAATCATTATTTATTGACAATAATTTTATAAAAGTTAAACTAGTATGAAAATATGAAGGAATCATTCTTTTGTGAAAATAATCTGGGTAAAAGTACGTTGCTAAAATAGTGATAAAGAAAACAACAAGCATTGTTAGGGGATAAACTTCACTTACAAGTTGATATTCATCATTTCTATCCCAAACAAGCACCTTCGGTAACTTTGTGTTCTTTTTAACATCGAATGTATCAACGAAGTCTTCCCACTGCTTAACCCCAACATAAGCAAATACCAAATCACGATTAGCCGTCGCAGCAGACCTCAAGATCTTAATTAATTTCAGAGATTTTTCATTCAGTTCATCATCCACAATTGTTAGAACAACTTTCCTCTCATCATTGTTCAACAGCTTAAGTGTTTCAGATTTGATGGGAACAACAAGTGGCAATTGATTTTGACGAATAAAATCCTCCAAAAAATCTCCTGTAAGCTTAAAACAGGAAACTTATATTATCATTATGTTTGATTGAGAAATGTAAATCAAACAAACTGAAAGAAATAATTGAGTGCAAGTGAAACATAGTTCCTATTTAGAGAGATTGAGAAAATCATTAGACATTATAATCCTTACATTTGGAAGGAAGAATAAGCGTAGTACCCCAACCAAATAGGAAACTAATACGTGAACCATTCCAGAAATTGGCGTCAAATGAACCTTAAAGACATCTAGCCCATTTAACTCAAATCATGACATTTATGGCATGCGTGAAGCACTCATAGTCCTTGCAGCACGTGGGCTTCAATAAAAGATGTTGACAAATTGAATGTATACGTTATATCCTCATCTATTTGTTTTAGATTATTTATTTATTAGATCAAGGAAGTTCATCTTCTGACAAGATGCATATATGCGTGTACATTCCATGTCTCTTTGGGCATCTCCAATTGAAAAACTCATTTTTCACTCCAAAATGCAGTAACTTGTCTCCAATGAACTCCATTTTCTAACACCAAAAAAAGAATATTCCTAGTATATTATTTCCCATACTTCATTTTACATAATTTTCGAATTAAAAAAAAAAAAAACAAATGGTGGGTGAACAGTCGCACTGTTCACCTGCGATGAAATAGCATCAAAATTGCCGCTCAGTTGGAGCGATGGAAGAACGTAAAACGGTTGGAGATCCCCTTAGACTTTATATGCTAACATCCAGCATTAAATATGTTAATGCAAGTAAAAAAAGTCAATCCAGAAACAATAGCAAATATAATAATTAATTTAATCCCACTTCAGGACCATCCCACCTTCAAAAGGTCCATAGAACACACTTTGTTCGTTATAACTGGGATGAATGGCAACCAAAGCAGGAATTTTGTCAAAATCGTAGGCTACCATAACTTCCTCTGAGACATCATCAGCAACAGCAAACCAAGCCTTTTGCTTGTATCTTTTTCCATACTCAGCAATTAAGGATTCATCCAATCCAAAGCCAATAAATATAGGGAAATGTTTGCCAGCTTCATCAACAAAGTTATACACAGCAGAATCTGACTTGAGAACAGAAACATCAGGTGCAACATACTTTTTCAGAAATCTTATAAGTAGCTCAGGTTTCCGTGGACCAGTGTATTCAATGGGAATACCGTGCACAAAGAGCTTTAGTGTTGGAAAGCCACTGCACCAAGACAATAAGAACAAATTCTCTTTAGTGTACAAAATATTGAAAACATTTTTGAAATTCTATACTCCCTTATATGAGAAAAAGATGATTTTCCAATCAAAGTCACACAATAACATTCAACTGAATGCAAGGTTTGCAGTGTAAATTTATTGGAATAATGAGAACCTTCTAGATCTCATAGTGGTCATGAATGACAATTCATCCACTCCAATAGCTGAAAGATTGGAAACTAATGAAATGGGCAAGCACATACTCAATTTCATGCTTCGAAGCAAGCTTCCTATACTTGTCAGCGTCAATTTTAGCAATCACAATCGGTTGATTCAGATTGGCAAGAACTGGAGCAACCGCATCTAGCTGAAAAATACGGTCAAAGAATGCCATCAAGAGCTGAGAACAGAAACTCAGGAACAAGGCACTAGTCAACCACCAAGAATTGCTAAGTTTAAAAAGAAAAATACTAATCACACTCAGGCACAGACTATAATTTACATAACAAATACACAGAACAAAAAAAAAGGGGGAAGCAGCTAAATTTTTGGAAAATATGGTCAAACCAACATAAGCATTTCCTAGAAACTTTCAATCAAAGTAGATGAATTGCAAAAACCTGCATAATACCATAAAACCATGCCCACTTTTTCCACCTTCAAAATTTAAGTTTGCTTATTTCACTGAATTTTGGGAAATAAAAGAGATAGGAAGAAATCAGTCAATTCCCTTTTTTTCCTGAAATTCCGATCTTTACCATTCGAATCCAGTTCTGTCAAAAGATGCATCAACCACGCAACAGTGACCTTTTTCCATCACATGGTTATGAAATATTGAAATCCGCAGTCCTACTTTAATAATGAACAAGACGGGATACAGTGAATTTCCGGCTTCAATATAAGAGGAGAAAAAAGGGGGAAAATAAAAAGCTAACCACGGGGGAGAGTCTCTTGCAGTGGCCGCACCAGGGGGCGTAGAAATCGACGAGAATGTGGTCGAAGGATGACAGAGCTGAGTCAAAGTTGGAATCGTTGAGCTCGATCACGGTGCCATCGGCTGTGAGCTGATGGGCCGCTGCCGGCCGGAAGTCAAAGGACCAAGCCCTAGCCCAAAACAAGATAATAAGAGACTTAACAGCGACTGCCATGCGCTCCTTCGTCGCCATAACAATCGCAGCTGGAAGACTAATGACTCAAACTGCCGGCTCCGATGATCGTCGATCGGATTCAGAAACTCGTCGACCGTGGCAGCTGTATCTGGGGGAACTTGAAGAGGCCGATCTTCTAATCATCCAAATTTACAATTATTATATCAAGATCTTGTGGTTAATTGATCTAGAAGTTTTTTTTTTTTTTTTTTTTTTGACAAAATAAATGTTGCTTTTAAAAATTTCTTGGGATAAATAAAACTTATTTAACGTTTGATACAAATTGTTTTAAATTTTGATATAATTTTTATTATGGGGATTTGCATACATAAATATTTATATTTATTCATATATCATTTAAAAATTCAAATAAATGAAAAAATATCATGTTCCTCGTAATCCTTGTAGGGGGCTTTTCTTTAACACATGGTCGGTCCAGCCTATAATCTACTCCAACAATATATTGTCACTATTTTCTCACTTCTTTGTCGTATAGGGTTGACATTTATAAGTCTCATTGATTCCCTTTTTGATGAGAGTCTCTCTCAGCTTCCACACCACTTCATCATTGAGACTTTCACATTTCCAAGTAGGAGCAATGGCATATTACAAAAATTAATAACTTGGTAAGCTTAGTAAGTAATAAGTTTTTGATGTTAAATATATAAATAAGAAGGTTCTAAGTGTTATACATATAAATATTTATTTTTATTATGATGAAAACAATTGTAATAATGTGTGATAACACTAGTGACATCTGTATCTCAAAAAATCCAATCCAATCCAACACTCTCATACTAAGTATATAGACATTAGACATCATTTCATTAGAGATTATATAACCAAGGGAGATATAGAAATGCATCATATAGATACTGAGAATCAATTGACATACATCTTTATAAAATCCCTTGCCTATGACACATTTAGCACCTTGAGGACTAGACTATGTACTATAGGCATTCATGCTTGATTCAAGATGACTTGAAAATTAAAAACTTAAATATTTTTGTGTGTTTTTATGTAATACGTTTTGTGATTTTTCTTTTCTTTTTTCATTTATGTTTGTGACATATTTGTGTGTTTTTTTTTTTAAGTTTTTCTGTTCATCACACACAAATTTAAAATTTGCTCAAATCATATTGTATAATCCTATATTGTATTATACGATCTTCACAAAATGTTGCATCACTTCTCACAACACATCCAATGGTTCAGATTGATCAATTATTGGTTATCATACTGCACGAACATATCATTCATATTGTACGATCCACATGGCACCCGTCGTTGGAAAAATTAAAGTTGGCCAATATGATAATTAATATCGTATTGTATAGTATAAATATTTGTTTGTCCTGTACGATACAACCAGTCCACGATCAACCAGGCTGACGCCTCGGGATAACTGTTTCAACACTCATCGTCTGGTAAGATTATGATCATACTATATGATAGGACCAACTTTTTTTTATCAGATTGGACTAATTAAATTCCATATATAGTATTGTACGATATGCACAATTTCTATTTAAAGAGAGGAATCATAAGCATTTTCTTTACACCAATCCTTCCTCTCAATCTTTCTCTCTTCCTATATAAGTTCCTACTCTTTGTAATGGCTGGTGGAAAGCGCTCAAGGGCTCTCGTAAGAAGTTTTTTCAAACATCTCATTGATCCCCATATCCCTGAAGCAGCAAATGAAAAAGCATATCATCATTATAAGGCTGTCAGGATCACTACTTCTAAAATCATAAATCAAGAAGTCCTGAATTTCTAGGTACTCAATATGTTTGCTCGCACCACCCTTCAATTCATTCTTACTATGGCATTTTCATTCAATACTGAGTTCCTCTTTGAATTATTTGCTATCCTTTGAATCAATAATGAGGGTACAACCCTTCAATCTTATGTCAATAGGAGGCTTGTAGAAATCATGTATCAAGACTTTGATTAAATTATGCACCTTTCTACTATGATAAAAAAGTTTACTCTTTAGTCTTTCTCCCTAGCTATAATTGAACTCCTATCAACACCACCCTTAGTGAGTCTTAAGTAAATTTCCACATTCTTCACATAGATGCCCGGATCATTCAACACACCCTTTGAAATTCAGTTATTCCAAAAGCTGGCGATAGGATAAACATCACACATCTTTTATCCCTCACTACCTACTTTATCATGGTTGAAATTGATTTCAATGCAGTTAATCTAATTATTCGATACATTGAAAATCTTACCTACATTAGAGATCCTAGAAATAAGAGAAAGTCAAATCTTGTATTAGGTTATATTATTGCCTTTATTATGGAATCCAAATACAATCTTCAATTTCCTACACCACCCGACCATCTTCCAATATTCTATTTGAATAGTTCCTTCAACGTCCTTCATAGTGTTCATCGCCAAAATATTAATTTTGTAGACCCCGAACTAGAGAAGGCAGAGGGAGGTCCAGCACCAACTCTAGCGCATGTACACCAGCCTTCTTAGTATGAGACACTAATTCAGATATTTGATCGATTGGAGACTCGCTTCGACGCTTACATCACGTAGCAGCACCAACATCATGAGACTAATATGGCATAGTTTGGAGTGTAGTTTGCATCCATTCATTGATACTTTCAACCACCATCACCACCACCTGATCAAGGACCTTCCTATTTTTAGCATGTGTTGTTTTAATTCTTATCTATATTTTTTCTTCTCATTATCATGTTTGTTTTGTTTTTGTTGTTTTGTTATTCCTCCTTTTTGGTGATGTCAAAAGGAGGAGTAGAATGTTGTTGGTAGGTTGTATTTCTACTTTGTTATGATCAATCTACTATTTTCTTTATTTTTTATTCATGATTATGTGTTTTCTAGTTCTTCTCATTAATTCTTTTAAAATTAAAAAAAAAAACCCTATTTTCAAAAACTCAACTAATAAGGGTGAGTTTAAGAGATAACAAAAGTAATTTGAAATCATAATCAATAATGTTTGTCATCTTAAAAAAAGATGAGGTTATTGCAAATATGGACCCATATCTTATGATTTTGATGATAACAAATATTATTGGGTTGTCTATTATGTCATCTCCTGTTATTATTATTATTAGATATTTTCTTTTGTGCATTAACATTTCAAGTCCACTGTACACCATGCAAAGTGATCAACTCAAGATTATATATAATAGGTTTAAGTGTCTTTAAGAGTCTGCATTTTAACTTTTATTTATTTCTATATTTCTTGATTCAAAGTCGTATATTTTACGAATGCTAAACTTGGTGACTGTGCACACGCACTCAAGGGAGTGAGAAAGTGAAAAAATATAAGTATATTTTTTTTTCTGAACTAATTATACTGTACAATCTATATCGTATTATACAATCAGCTATTCGAAAAATTATTATAATAACTAATTAGCATAATTAAAGCTATTTGAACTCATTGTATTGTACGATTCAAATTATATATGACGATCAGTTGAAATTAAAATTTCAGCTACCAATCATAATTTAGGCAATATTTTAAAATTCAAAATTTATACAAATCATACCGTATGATATGCATTGTAGTGTATGATATAAACAATTTTGACCTAAATTAAAATTTTAATTAGGGGATTGAATTTGGATTAATTTATCCAATCATATCATACTGTACAATTGGACCAATCATACTTTACGGCCAGATCTTTACATGGGATGATAATTATTCACCACAAATTATATGAGGCGATAGTTCAATTTGATTGAACTAATCGTACTGCTCAATTAATTAAACTGATCATGCAACGCCTTATTCTTTGTACAGTACTAACATGGCTAGCTATTTGAACTAATCGTATTATATGATTGGTAATCATGTTATACAATCAGTGTCGATAGAATTGAATTATTAGGGTTTTTTGTGAAGCCTTGTATTTAAGCTCTCTTAATAAACTTGTTTCAAGCCTTTGGCTGTTGGGTTTTCTAGAGAGAGAGCTTTGAGAAGAGATCTTAAAGAGCTTTGAGAAGGAGAAACGAGAGTTCGTGTGTGAGGGAGGAGTGTGATGGGTTTTTACACGGTTGCTCCGAGCAAGCTTCTGCCTTATTTCCTCTGAGTGTCTTGCTTGGTTTTTTGAGTGGCTTTGGCCGCGAAGAAGATTTTCAGCCCAATGACTTACAAGGTTTTCCCCCTTCACCTGGAGGGTAAAAAAGGATTGCTCGATTCTCTTCCTTCACCATGAGGGTGGAAAAGAGGTCAAGGTTCTCTCCCGCACCAGGTTGGTGAAAAGATTGTAAGGGCTTCTCCGTCTAGCTGTGGGGGATAAAGGGGAGACAATAAAGTTTTAGTGCAATACTCGAAGAGGACTCTGGGGAGTTGATGCATGTATGTCATGGCTTAACGAACCACTATAAAATTATGGTGTGTTTATTCTGAGTTTTACTTTTTACAATTTACTTTTTTGTGCTTTAATTTTCTGGAAATTACATGTTAAAATTATCTATTTGATTATTTATTGATTAGAGTAACTCATCATCACCATGGTTATAAATCTTGTTTTGTTAATTTGTTTCTGCATCGAGTGATAATATTATTTATTTTTAAATTATTAAAAAAATAAAAAAAAAATATTTTTATATTAAAGTTTTTTTTTCAACCAATTCACCCCCCCCCCCCCCTCCTAGTGTGCCTCGGGCTAGTTCATCGAGGCTTAACATCCTACATACAAACTTTCAACATTGTATATGACACAACTACATAAGTAGCTTATATAATTCATTGATATAATTATCATGATTGCATTGATTCATATAAAAGCATTTTATAAAGTACTTCACATGGAACATTAGAATCATATTAAGATAGGTATTATCGATCCATCATATATTTACTGTTCATACTAATTTATTTTATTCATGCTTATATGGTTTGAATAATTACATGCATGTTATTTTTATTTTTCATGCATTTAATACAATTTGCATGCAAGTTCTATGTCACCTAATAGGCTATTAGCTCATTATGTTGTTTATATATTTCAGGGAAGGGTAAAACCCCAATGGACGTGAGAATTGATCAGAGTTTGGTATAGGCATTTTTATTTTGATTGCATTCTTTTATAATCATGGGTTATTTTGTTTTAGATTGACCTGTTAGGAATCCATTATTATTGTAAATGATATTTTGAGATGAATATATGAGGTGTGTTATGAAATGATAAATCTTTCCTAAGAGGCCTGGGGTAGTTTTGATGTCGATCTCACCCTGATCAAAGTTAAACTGTCAAGGTTACAACTTAAGTTAAGTTGGGATATGACGCGTAGGTATTCCCTATGTCAATTTAGGATCAAATTGGCTCAAATGACCTAATGGATCCCTTGTAAGTCTAAGCACCATACAGTTTCGATTCAATATATTTTAGACTTCAATTAGAAAGGCACTTAATATGCTTAAGTCAATATAGGTTATATAACAGACCAATTCATTCAGTGGAAAAAGGGTACTTGTTGCTTACATACATTTAAGCTTCGGTGAATTTCAAATTGTTTTGGATTTGAATTAGAGTGATTTGGATTTAGGATTCTAGTGGCTTGCCTTGGTATTGGGTTTATCCTTATGGTTGGACTACCTAGTCTTTAAGGGTAGGGTTTGAGCTTAATTGGATCATGTTAAGGCCAAGAAGCCCTTAAAATAATATCTTATACTAGGGTTGCACTAGGATAGGCTAATGGCTCCTTATGGCGAACCACTAGGCCAAGGATATTTTAGAATTAGTTGTAAGAGTTTTAAGGAAGGCTAAGGTACATCTCACAACCTCCTAAGAAATTATAAGGATTCCTTAGGCTAGTTGAGGTGAAGTTCAAGGTTTGGCGATTTCCATGGTTTGGCCAACTACGACCAATGAAGTCTAAGAGATGTTACAAGTTTGACTTTAAATTAGGACAAGAGCCATCTTAAACTAACGCTAGGCACAAGGAAAGTCTTGTAAACCTCAGTAAAAATGAGTCAACAAGCATCATTAAAGAAGGGGGAGAGTAGTATAGAACAAAAATACATGTTTGACTAACCCCTCCAAAAATAAATAGAAGAGAGTTTTGGCTCTTTCTCTTTCTTTGATAAATAGTAGTGCCTCCTTCAAATTCAAATTCAAAATACAATAATTCCATTCGCTTTGGCTATAATTCTCTATTTTGAAATATGGCTTAAATTAAAGAGTCACATGAATAAAATCTAAATGGAAGAATATTTAATTCCAAAGAAATTCAAAATAAATATTTCATCATGATTTATATTTGATTAGATAATTTTCTTATAACGTCTCAATAATGTATTTTTAAACTAATTTTAAATACTTTAATTTTTTTTTTTTGGGGAAAATTTGGGCTTGGCCCGTATATTAAATCATGAAAAATAACAACTATTACAAGGGAGAAAAGAGAGATGCTGGGACAAAAATGCTCCAAACAAAGGGGAGCAATCTCTCATAACAACAAATAAAAACATTTGTAAAACAGCACTAACAAAGAACCTAAAGTCTACAAGTGGAAAATTAAAACCATAGAACCTATGGACTCAGAAAAAAACCAAAAGCTATACCAATCCGACAATATCCCTGGTTGCCTAAAATATAGACCGTCCGAGGGATAACAAAAAGACTGTCATCATCGTCCGGTCTATGGCTTTAATTTTGCAACCCAGAAAATCGAGCACTTCCAGCACAACCAGCACATCCAGCTCAGCCACCACAGCCGAAAACAGAGAGCACAAAAAAATATTCCTAGAAAACTCATCCAGCAATTCCAGCAAAATCTTCCAGGAACCGAACCAGCTGAAAAAGAAAAACAGACAACAACAGCAACAGAAACGAACAGGTAGCCTCCTACAACCCTTATAAGCTGCAAAGTAAAGAAGAATAAATTTTTAATATTAATATAAACATAATCATTTTAACAATAAAATTTTTGATAAATTTAATATATTTTACTCATATTAATTTAAAACTTAATTTGGAATCGATAACTTTCTAATCAACTTAAATTTGAATGTAGTAAAAAAAATCTTACTTGGCGTAAAATGTTGAGGAGGATATTTTCAAGACCAAAAGCAGTAAACAACATGATTATGATAAAAATTACTGCTCAATTGTTTTGAATATATTTCTTTTTCTCTCTGAGTATCTGAAATCATTATTGGATGCCTTGCTCTAAAATTCTCAATTCAATAGCGATAAATTATTTGTCATCACCCAGCCAGACTTATTCTACGCTGCATGAGAATATGAAATGGAATACTGCGACGAAGTTTCTCTCCCTATAAAGTTCAACATTTGCAGGTGCAGAGAAAGAACAACAGAAGCTTAATTGCTTCAAACAAAAGAGCCAAATGATCATAAGGGATGCATGGGAATAATTGCTCATCAAATGGTATGTTTATGCCTTAAAGGCTTCATTTGGGGTGACTTTTTTATTGCTTCTTAAAGCAGTTTTCTATAATAATAATTTTAATTTTTGTACTGCTTTGGGAAGCAATAAAAAAGATGTCACAAACAAAACCTTAGTTTAGTTTATACTAGTGTGGATGGAGAGAGGACATGATATTGGTTTGGCTCTGCCTAAACTGAACTGATGGATGTAGAAGGCTGAGCCAAGCCAATATCACATCTTCTCTTCATTACATCAATGGCCGATCTCACCTGTGCGAAGGAAATTCTCATCGCTTCATTGGTCACTACTATTCTTACGGTCTATTTAAGACGTACACCTTAGCTTTCTCGTTACTTTGTTTTTCAAACAGTAATATTTTTCTTTTGTCTAGTACTCCACTGTTTTTCAGAAATTTTTTGTGGTAAAAAGCTGATTTTTGCAACAATGTAGCCGAGTTTTTTTTTTGTTTTTTTTTCACAGCAACTTCACAATTAACTTTATAAAATTCTGCAACCATCCCAACCAAACCCCTTTTGGTAGGTTCTTTCATGAGCTTGCTTCTTAATTCAAGCTTGTTAAGTTTCTCGTGGTTTTAGATGAATCTATGATTTTTGTTTATATTGTTTTGTTTTGATATCATTAATATATCAAACACCAATTCAGACTAGAATTATATCATATCAGACAGTAGTTTAAATCTATGATATTATTACTAAAGCAAAAAGAATGTGAGCTATGCTCACCTGATGACCTCTTCTTATCCACTGAACATGCTTTCTGCTTTTGTTCTTCGATGGTGGCTGCTCATATAGATCTTTTTTTTTTTTTTATATACTTTATTTTAATTCTTTTTTCTTTGTTCCCATTCACTAGCGAATGAGCGAGCGAGCATTTTGGTGAGGCTTTAAAGGCTCTTCTTCGATACTTCTATGAAGAGCTATAATTTCAGATTGTATGTCAGATTTCTTTGCCCTTTCTTTATAGTTTCATTTTGAAAATTAATTGGGCAAGTTCTACTATTTTGACATAGAAGATAAAAAAATAAAATTGAGCTAGAGGGAATATGATACCAACGCAACTTTGGGCCCAAGCAGCATGAACTCGATCGTTGATGCAGCGAGACCAAAGGAGGCATCATAAACCAAGCATGGTTCGGAGACTATTAACTTAAGTTTTATTTGGGATAGCTTTCTTACTGCTTTCTAAAATACTTTTTTAGCACAAAAAAATTTAGTTCATAAAATTTTTGTACTAGAAACTGCTTAAAAAAAATGTAAAAAAGTTGTCCTAAACGAAACCTCAATGATAATTGATAAAGAGCATTTGAGTGTGAATAATAGTAATAGGGTTGGTGCCTTTAAATTTTATAGTTAGCCATTATATCTTGCAGTATCTTGGATAAAAGTAGAGAAGGATATGAGGCATGGGACACTTGTCATACTATATGTAAGTTAGAATTTGCCATCATTAATTGGACTATGAGTATATTAAGCTATACTAGCTTGGACAAAAGGAATTAATGAGCATACACCAAGCTTCTTCTTCTACCTGCATTCCATGTATTTTTTTTTTCCCCTCTGATTTTAGAGTTTGTTGTTAACCTACATAGAACTTATTCATAGAGTTGCTGGCATTGCTCGAATCAACATTTATGCTCTATCATTTGGAGAAGGAATATCTTCAAGGGTATTTACGCTGTCAAAAATAATAGTGATAAACAGAAGATTCATAGATTTAACAAGGAGAACAATTAAGTAAAGAGGATTATATTTTAAGAGTTGGCATATTTTGTTATAATCTTATTTTGTGATAACCTTGAAGTGATGCATACTGAAAGAAATATTTTTAAAGATGTATTCAACAAAATGATGTATGTAAAGAAAAAAAAGGCAAATGGTAACATGAAGGCAAAAAGAAACATACACATAGACAAATGATTTTAAAATTTCATCCCCATATATCATATTGGTGTTAAGGCATTATGGGACTCATTGGGTGAACGGTATTGCATGAGATAGCTTTATCCTATATTGGGCTTGTGAGAATTGGTAAAAGACGCTGAATATCGTTTCAAACAACCACCTGATCACTCTCAAGGGAGGGGTCATGAAGAAACATTCATGAGGTTATGTTCACTTTCTTACGCACATATATTGTTTTGTAATAATATACATTTAATGTAACAAGCAGGAAAAAAATTATATTATTAAGAAAAAAAAGATTATTTTATATAAAGGGATAACAAGCTGCTGCTTCTTCTTCTTCTTGCACTCCCTGTTCTTCTTCTTTTGCTTTTAGGATTTGCAGTTCATTTGCATAGTAACTTATTCTTGGAGATACTTCAATTCCCTGAATTTTCATTTATCCTCTATTTATTGGAGAAGGGATATTTTCAAAGATATTTACTTTATCTCAAATAAAAATGATAAGTAGAAGATTCAAGGATTAGCAAGGAGCACAATGGAATAAAGATGATTATTTTTTAAGAGTTTTCATATATTATTATAAATTTTATGATAAATTTGAAGTGATGCATATTGAAAGAAATATATTTAAGGGTGTGTTCAACACAATGATGGATATAACGGTAAAGATAAATTGTAACATGAAGTCAAAAGGAAACATACACATTGATAAATTAATCAAATTATGGATGAGTGTGTTAGGGCTAAAAGCTTAAGGTTTCATCTGCAAATACCATAATGGTAACACATGGCATTGTGGGCCTCATTAGATGCATGATATTGTGTGGAATTGTCTCATCCTATATTAGGCTAGTGAGGCTTGGTAGATGATTTTGAATATCGCTTCAAACAACCTCCTCACTCTCAAGGAAGGGGTCATTAAGAAACATTCATGAGGTTACATTCACTATTTTGCAGACATATGTTGTTTTGTAATAGTATGTTAAAATATAAAATTTTAAAGTAAACATCTTATCATGATATCTAAGGTCTTATGAATTGAAGGATTAAAAATTAAAGTGAGCTCCAATAAAGGTTGAGCTCTTCTAGAGGACCCACAAAAGAGTGATTGATGAAGACTTGATAATGATGAATAGGATATTTTTAGTATTTTTGAAGTGTATTTATTGTTAATGATGATGAGTATAATTGATGAACTTTTACAATGAACAAATTTTTTGTATGCATTGGTGTTTTAATTTGTGTTGTTGTTGATGGTGGTGTTATAATTTTTTTATGCTAACTCAAGATATTTTGTGAAAATGTTAGTTTTGGAATTCGAATAATATAATATTGTTGTGATGATGTGAGTTGATTATGGTTCAAATAATGATTAATCCTAAATTGGTTGTGTATTATATTAAGAAATGTAACATATTTGTATTATAAATATATTTTTTTAGGTAGTTGGAAATAAGAAGGCAAGAATAACCTTACTGTTAATAAACACTTTATGACATGTTTGTGACTTACACCGATCTCAAAATAGTTTTTAACTCTATTATTTGTAACCAACTCCAATCACAAAGCAGAAATCGTACACTGTCCATTAGGATTCTCTTAAACTCTCTGTGATGAGCATTTAATGATTACAAACTAGTCTCAATAAGTTGTGATCAAAATCCACTGCGACCACAAAAAATATTATTACTGACCTTATACTAATTGTATTTGTAATTGGAATAATGAAAAAATGTTGTCCATCTTGTTACTGGATTATTAGCCGGCCAATAGCTTCTTTGTTGTAGTTCACCTACATCTCAAATATGGCAATTTTATTTTCACACACAAAAAAATTTTGAAAACAAAAGCATCTTCCTAAAATATGTTTTTAGTCTTTAAGCAACAAATGAGCTTATAAGGTAATTTTTTTGTGTTTCCTATGGGTTTAGAAGTTTTACAAGTTAGTCTTTCACTTGAATGTCGATCATGCCTCTTTTTTCCATTCATAATGTACACGACCTTATATGAATCCCAGTTCCATGAAGTCTCAAAGGCTATTGTTAGTCAAGTGCAAAGCTTAAAAAGATTAATAAAAATAGGCAATTTGAGTGTAATTTTATTTCAAATAGGGATTTAAAACTGAGGATGGAACCTTAAATGAGAAGGGATGATGATTCGAGAAAATGAAAGAATAAGAGATTTTAAGGCATCTCTCTCTCTCTCACACACACACACATAAGATTCTTAGTTTGATATGTATAAATAAATCATCACTAAGTTTTTTATTTGAAACCCAACTCAGCCCAACTATTCCATTATTACTTATAACTTTCTTACCTATTCTATCTAGTCTCCTTTGCTCTTTCAAATAAACATAAGAATGGTGCTAAAATTTAAGGAAGATAAAAACATATAGATTTCAAATTGAGAAAAAAAGAATATAGATTTGAAGCTAAGAAAGATGGAAGATTGTTTTAGAAATGATATAAAGAATTAAGAACTTTTCAATCACTATTGAAGATTTCAAGTTTTCAATGATATCAGAACAATCAAAATATCATATGAGAGAGAATGAAGAATATTTGAAATATTTTCTAGAAAGGATGAAAGGAACCGAGATATTATCAACCATCAATGATCATTTCAGTTTATCTCTTGCAAGTTTCTAATCAAAGTCTCAAAATGAATAAGGATGTTCTTCTTCACTAATCAAAGCAATTAATGATTTCTAATAACTCTTTTATCCTTAAAAACAATCCTTAAGAAATTATGAAAATTTTGAAATGCAATGAAACTTTGCTGGAAAATAAATGATGCCAAATGTTATGTAGAATAAATTTTCTTGGAATTAATTGAGGCCATATAATAGACCAATTGATTAAAAAAGTTTATGAAAATAATGAACAATAGGTGATAGACATAAATTATTTCTTAATTATTTTTATAAAGTGGTTATGAATTTCAAAAAAATAATTTAAGTAATTTCATCATTTATGAAGCTAAAATAAAATTATTAAAATTTTTAAAGCTCCCATAATTTTTTTTTAAAACCCTAAATCTTATTTATACGATCAGCCAAGCTAATTGGATTAGACGCATTGATGCATCAATATGTGATTGTGCCAATTGGTTGGATTGCAAGAGGCTTTTGCAAGAGTTCTCTGTGCATTGGTGGAACGATCCAAAATGTGCAAGAAGCTTAAAATTGTTCGATAATGAAGTCGATATCTAATAGTTCTTGCCTCTTCCCCTAACCCGAGCTAGGGCATCCTGGACATTGTCAAAGGTTGAAAAGATGGTGGTGTTTCAATCTATATGCCTATTAGTGAAGGGCTAGGTTTGGAGAAAATATAATTCTACGTCCGACTGTAAGTGTACATAGAAGTATACAAAAGTAGACAGTGTACTTCTGTACACAGTATGTATACATTATGTAAATTCACATGTCTAGAAGTAACTATACGTTCAGACTCCACATGTAATAATTTCTCCAGGTTTGACACACTTGACTCATATGGAGCTAATGATGGCCTTATTGATGCCGGAAGAGAAATTTACAATGATGACAAGCACTAATAAATGGAGCCAATAAAAATCTATTAAAACCCTTTGCGTTTCTCTCAATATCGATTTTCTCTCTCTATCTTCATTAATGCTCGATCTATAAATAGATGTAACAAGAAGGAAAAAAATTATATTATTAAGAAAAAAAAGAGATTATTTTATATAAGCATATGCATTGTACCTAAGAATATAATCTTATGTGATTATAAAACAAATTTTGTTTGATAATATTATTTGCAGTCGATTCTGGGGCATGACATATTCTGGAATAGAAACCAGTCATGCACATCATTCCTGTTGCGTCCTGGAGTATTCGCGGCAGTAGAGAACTATAAAGTTTAACGTCTTAGCTTTGTATGAAAATCCGGCACGCAATCAGATAAGAGAGAGGGTACGTCATTCACTAAAGACACCAATATTTTTACGTGGAAACCCCCTAAAAAGAGGAAAAAAATCACGGGGCCTAGCCCAGTTTGAATGAATCCACTATTATTTGCAGTCGATTACAAATGAGGCTCTTCCTTAAGGGAAGGCCTTAACTTGATGTACATCCTATAGAGTACATTACATGATGAGAATACAAAGAATCGCTGCTGATGTGTTTGTTTGGTCTGAAGGATTGTAGTCGGTGGGCGATGTAAGTCGGAAGGACCGTAGTCGGATGGCGACGGAGGTCGAAAGGACTGTAGTCGGTGGGCGACATAAGTCGGAAGGACCGTAGTCGATGGGTGATGAAGGTCGGAAGGATTGTAGTCGGTGGGCGGCGTAAGTCAAAGGGACTGTAGTCGGCTGGCGATGGAGGTCGGAAGGACTATAGTTGGTAGGCGACGTAAGTCAGAAGGATCGTAGTCGACGGGCAAAGGAGGACGGAAGGAAAGTAGTTGGTGGGCGACGTAACTCAGAAGGACCGTAGTCGGCGGGTGACGGAGATCGAAGGACTGTAGTTGGTGGATGACGTAAGTCAGAAGGACCGTAGTCAGCGGGCGACGGATGTCGGAATGAATGTAGTCGGTTGGCGACGTAAGTCAGAAGGACCGTAGTCGGCGGCGACGGAGGTCGGAAATATGGCGTCAGGTAGAAATCCAACATCAGATAGATGTCCGGTGAAAGTCCGAAAACAGGCAGAAGTCCGGCGTCGGGTAGAAACTTGGTGACAAGCGTAGGTCCGGCGTCGGGTGGAAGTCCGACGTTAGCTGGCTGCTGAGGAGAACTCCGACATTAGATGGTATTCAAGTAAAACTCTGGCGTCATTTGGAGTTCAGGTGAAACTCCGGCGTCACTTGGAGGTCGGGCGAAATTCCGGCGTCACTTGGAGGTTGGGCAGAATTCTGGTGGTGGTCAAGGAGGAGTTTATTCTCTCATATTCTTCTTCTCTTCTCCTCTTCTTGCTTCTCTTGCTTCGATCCCCTCTCAAGAAAAATGAGATATCTATTTATAGATTTTTGAGAATGACATGACCTGTAAATAGATGAGAGATCAGGGGTAAATGGAGAGTGGTTAGATGGATGACCGATATTGAATTCCTTGATCGTGTACTGTTTGTCAGATATTTGAAGGTCTTAATGATGTCGGAATTCAGCGATCTTAGGCTCGTTGGATTTGACTCGTCGAGCCGCTTGATTCGACTATAAAAACGTTATGTTTGAAAACCGTTTGGTAACTCAAATTGTGGTTCAAACTCTCCAACAATGCTTAAGATCCTTGATTCAGACTCATTTGGGCTCGGATTGCGTTGAATTTGGTGTCGTTGGGTTTGTATTTTCGAGACGCTCAATTCGACTGTAAGTTTGCTTAAATTGGAGTTCAAATGATCCCATATTTAGTTTTTGAAATTTCCAAATTAGATTTTTGCCTCGAGATTCATGTCCGATCAAGATAATTTTTTGACGACACATAAATTCCCTTTCCAGATTAAAAGATAAAATCTATTTAAATTTTTTAGTTTTGTTCTTTTACAACATAAGCATTCTAAACTCGAAGGAACCCCCAAGGCAGCCCCAACTTCCATGACTCAATAAAAGGGAAAACCTTCAAACAACCCCAAAACATGCACACTTTTGGTTGCTGGATTAGACAATACAAAAAAAATTGGTTGCCAATCCAACCATCCAAAAGAACCAAAGGAAGGCGCCCAAACATCATTGTCCAACCAAAAAAAATAAAACCAATAATAAGGAAAACTACATTAATTAATAAGTTGTTGAATATAGGGAAAAGCAAACCAATTTAAGGCTTTAGCACGAACAACAAACCTAATAATCTTACAAATAAAATCCTAGCTCTCAAATTTATTCTCCATCTATTTGTAATTTCTTTCCTTCCAAATATTATAAAGAGAGTAGTAAGAATTAATTAGAACAAATATTTAGCATCTTTAGACCACTTCGAGTTCCAAATATGCTCCATAATTTGCTTAATTATGTATCAGCAAAAAGAATTTTAAATCAGGAATAATTTTTAAAATAATATAGCAGAAAAAAGTAATAAATGATTATGACAATTATTCAACCCCCACGCTACAACCAAAAGAGAGAGAGAAAAAAAAAACTAAAAATGATTACTTGCCTCTGCAATATCCTGCTAAAATCGGAAGCACATTCCTCTGCAACGGCGCAGGTTTAGAACCGACCTCACGTGCATAGATTCACCTCGATGGCAACTTTTTTTGGGGGGAAAATTGGGACTGAAGCCCATATATTGAATCAAGAAAAATTACAAATAAGTCAAAAAACAGTAAAAAGAAATACAAGTAAAACTACTATACCCCCATGTACAAAAAGGAAGTATAAAAAAAGATTGGACTCAAGAAAATTAAGGTCTACACCAATAACATTATATCCAAAATTGGGAGAAAGAAAATTTTCCTCCAACAGTCGAAAGGATCCCCCAATAGCAATAAGGAAAACCGGTTGCCGCAAGGCAAAAGGAAATCCAAGGACCATCACAGTGTCCCAAAATAATTCACAAATATCCCACAGCAAAAGCACTCCCTGGTTGACAGCTGACCATCCAAGGGAATGGATGGTGTAGACCTTGGCTTGTCATTGTCCTTAACCTAAAAAACAGCCTGAAAACTGGAAGCAAAACCCAGTCAAATCCACCAGAACTCTACAAATAGAAGAGAACGCAACCAGTAAACAGCATAAGGAATCCATAAAACTGCTAGGAAACAGGGCCCAGACAAAAAAAATTACGGGAAAAACCATCAACAAGCCATCAAAACAAGGCATAGAGAGAATTAACCTGGAATTTCTCTAAATCGAACCTCCAGGTAATCTTTAAATTTCCAGTTTCCAACTTCGGCATGAATGGTAGAAGTAGTAACATCTTTAATAGTAGAAGGGCTGTTCCAGGTATCAGAAAATCTCCTCTTATTATGTTCTCTCCAGATAAAGTAAACAGCCGCCAAAATGGTGAGAAAACAGAAGTTTTTTCTCCAAAGCATTATAAATGGGATTGTTCATGAAGAAGTCATAAACTTAAAATAAATTAGGTCTCAGATAGAAGCAGCTAAGAATAGGGAGCATAGATGAGATAACAGAAAAGGTGAAGTTACAGCCAAAAAACAAATGAGAGTGTGATTCATTATGCCCCATACAAAAGCCACAAAAAGGGGAGGCCGGGATTCCCCTATAAATAAGAATATCAGTGCATTTAAGCTTCCCTTGAATCACCATCCAAGAATAACAAGCAAACCAAATTGCATGCCCCCTATGCCAAATAAACTTAAACAAATCACGTTGTCCCAATTTGCATAGAATTGAGTGGTAAAATTCTTAAAAGTGGGCCAAAAGGAGCCATCCCAAGCCATAACTGGTTGCTCCTCAATGCAAATGCTAAGAATGTTAGATTTGATATCAGTAGGCCAATAATCAAGAAGGTTCCAATTCCCATTAGAGATAATATCATTAACACCATAGAAGGCCAGAGTATTGCAGAAAAAAGTTTTAGCTAAAGAATCACCTTTGTACCAAGGATCCCAGAGTAAGGAAAATTTAAAATAAGGGGCAACTTTAAAGCTAAGAAACGCTTTAATAAGATGGGCCATATTCCAAACTAATTTCCAAAATTTAGATGTCGTGGAAGGAGGAGGCTTCCAAGGGGATTCATACTTCTCTTTAAACCATAGACCCAAAATAGATTTTATATTAAACATATGCCAAATGAAAGAGCAAGCAACTCCATGATTCAAAGAGTCAAAAGAAGGAATGCCGAGGCCCCCTTTAGCTTTAGGCATAGTGACAACTTTCCAAGAAATAATATGCATCTTTTATCATTAATGTTGCAAAAAAAAAGAAATTTAGAGCAAATCTTAGAAATATTTTTTCGGCAAAACTTAGGTATGATGGCTCCCCTTATCCAATATGCAATAGTGTTAGCAATAGTAAATTTCAGAAATTGGACCCTACCTGCAAAAGAAAAACTTTCCAACCCTCAAGTAGAGTAGAGATTCTGCTCAAAAGGGGTTGGAAGATAGAGAAATTAAGCCTTTTAATAGCAATAGGGAGGCCAAGATAAGTAAGGGAGTCACCAATGTGTGAAATGCCTAGAGAGGAAGCAAGGAATTCTCCATTATCAACATTCTTAGAAAACATAATTAAGCTATTCACCGTATTAATGTGAAGGCCAGAAGCTTCCGCAAATTGTTGAAGAGTGTTCTTTAGGCAAACCATATTATCCAAAGATGCAACACCAAAAACCAAAAGATCATCAGCATACATGAGATGCTTAAGACAAAAAATTTTATGATTGAGCCCCATGAAAGATGGTTGATTTTGGTTGTGAAGGCAGTGAGATAGCCCATCCATGGCTATACAGAAAAGCAAAGGAGATAACAGACATCCCTGGCGAAGTCTAAAAGAAGATTTAAAGAAACCTTCTAAGGAGCCATTAAGGCAAATGGAAAAGTGAACATCAGAAATGCAACCATTGATCCATTTAATAAAGATGTCCCAAAAACCTTTTTGTCTCAATCTATTCAGTAGGAATCCCCTTGAAACAGAATCAAATGCTTTTTTAATATCAAGCTTGGCACAAAAAACTTATGGGAGCCCTTAAAAACCTTTAGCAATTCAGCCGCCATGATAATATTGTCAGTGGAATGCCTGTTAGCAATGAATCCAAATTGGCTTTCATGAATAATGACAAGAAGGATCGGTTTAAGCCTATTAGCAATAATCTTGGCCACAATCTTATAGAAAACATTACATAAGGAAATCGGTCTAAAGTTAGGAATGCTGGATGAGTGGGAAACTTTAGTAATCAAAGTGATGGCAGTAGTTTTAGCCCCTTTGGGCATATGATTAGTAGCGAAAAAATGCTTCACAGCATGACAGAGTTGAAACCCAATAATGTGCCAAGAATGTTGATAAAAACCAAATGAAAACCCATCCGGATCGGGGGTTGAACAAGATTCATTAGCAAAAACAACATCTTTTATTTCAATGTTAGAAATAGGAGCTACTAAGGAATTCATGAAATGGGGGGAACCATATTGCCCACAAGAATGGAAAGGAAGTTTTCCTAAGCCGAATTAGGGGTATTAAAAATGGATTTGAAATTATCAATTAAAGCTTCAACAATGTCTTGATGAGAAGTGAGAAGACCTCTAGGAGAAGAGATCTCCTTAATATTGTTTCTATTATTTTTAGACTTGATCTTGGCATACAGGAAACCCAGGTCATCTCCCCCTGAGAAAGCCAGTAGGCTTTAGCCCTTTGTACAATCCAAGAAGACCACTCAGCTTGTAACTGACCTAAATTATCATTAGCCCTTTTTAGAGAAGCATTAAAATCTAAATCCAAAGGATTGCTCTATATATCAATAAAACATTGAAGTTGTAATCTCTTTGTTTCTAAAATCGAATTAGAAAGATAGCTAGCAGAGGATCAATTCTTCTCCCTAAGAGCAGTTTTGAGATCTCTCAAACAATTATAGAAAGCATAAATGGGGCTAGCATTATAGGTTTTATCAAAAGCGTGAAGTAATTCATCCCAAAACCCTTCCATGTTGATCCAAAAATTTTTGAACATGAACCTAGAGAAGGTTCTTTTAACCGAATTAGCCAGCATAATAAGTGGGGAGTGATCAGACCCAGAAGGGGGTTCCACCTTGTAATAGGTAGAAGGATAGAAATCAAGAAATTCTGGATTATCGAATGTTCTATCGAGCTTGATATGAATGGGAAGATCCACACTTTGTTTATACCAAGTAAAGAGAAGACCCACCGAAGCCAGATATTATAAACTAATATCAAATATAAAATTATTTAGCTCTCCCAATCTACCTGAAGATAAAGAAGCCCCACCAACTTTCTCAAAATCAAATCTGCAACAGTTGAAATCTCCCATTACAGCCCATGATTGATGAATACTATGAGAAAGCTCCAACAAATTGTCCCAAAGCACTTTTCTGTCTTCAGAAAAGTTAGCTGCATGAATAACATATAAGAAAATAGGGGGAGAGGAACCAGAGGAAAGAGTCTAATGGATGATTTGGGAAGAAATGAAAGTAAGGGAAAAAGACAAATGAACATAATCCCATTTGAGCCAAATTCTACCAGGAGTAGAAAACTGAAATTATCACAACATTGTTCGTTCTCAAAGAGAACATGAGAATGACCAAACCAAGGGTCAGAAGACAAGGAAGACTAAATTTTCACTTCCAAAATACTAAGAAGCTTTAGGTTGCAGAAGTTAATGAGGTCTTTGCACATCCTCACTTTAAGAGGGTTGTTAAACCCTCTCACATTCCAGGAAGCAAATGCGAACAGGGACATAGTTAACGTGGAGGTTTTGCCTTTTTGGCGGATTTGGCTTTAGGTTTTTTTGGTGGAGAATCAGCTTTTTTGTGAGAAGAAAGCTTGGAGGAAGAACCAGTATAATTCTGGTTGTGGGAGTCAACTGATTGTGAGGAATAGGACTTTTCTTCAACATCCAGAACATCATCAGCCACCTTAGAAAAAGGAAGGGAAGCAGGTTGATCCATTTGCAAGGAAGAGAAGCTGTTAGCTAACACCACTTGAGACAGAAGCATTGGTTTGAGAGAGGGGGAAGGTTGTGAGGAAGAAGATTCTTCATTCGGAAGATTTAAGTTCGGAATAATCGGATCCTTCTTGGAAGATAGAGCCGATTGCTTGTGTTCTACTACCAATGGAGTAGACGAGAGAGGATCAGAAGACAGAACAAGCTCAGTATCTTGAGCATTAACTACGGAGGAGGGGGGGGGGGGGGGGGGGGGGGGGGGGGGGGGGGGGGGGGTTTGGTAGTCAAAATAGGAACAGTAACAGGGGAAAAAATTTTGGTGGTTGGGAGAGGAGGCTTGGAGGAGGATCCAGGGAAACGGGAAGCATGATTTCTACTTCTACTACTTTCACGATTAACCTTAAGAGGAAGCGCCAGTTTGGGATTAGGATTAGAAGAACAAAGAGCAAAGGATGGAAAAGAGAACCACATCCATCAAGAGGACTGGGCTTCCAGTCATAAACAACTTTTAAAACCATGTCTTCTCCATTCATGTCTAGAGGGATTTCATTTGGTAATAACGAGTCCTTTTTAATTTGGACACAGACCCTTGCAAATGTAAGCCGCGTTCGTTTAGCCGTAAGAGAGTCAACCGATAAAGGAATACTAATAAAGCTTGCGATTTTAGATATACTTGCCGGCATCCACAACGCAAGTGGAAGATCCGAGATCTTGATCCAGAGAGGAATCGCAGCAGATTCATCCCGCTTAGGTTTAAATTTTGGGTTCCATTTCTGAAGAATGAACGGCTTACCAAGTAGGAACCAAGGTCCTCCCGAGTAGATCATCTCCATGTCCTCAGCAGAGGTGAACTTAAGGATGAAGAATCCATCCGGCAGGGAGAGAAGAGAGAAGGAGCCCTTTAGATTCCAAGCCTTGTTCATCGTGGCTAGAAGGCGCTCATAATACGGACATTGCCCAATGGAGTAACCCACGAGAGAATGAATCTAGATGGTAGGGCCCTAATAAAGGTCTTTAGCCGTAAAGGAGAGTTTTTTTATAGGGGTGACGAAGGACATAAGGAAGTCATCATGAATGACTGAAGGGCTTGAGAAATTGTCTGCATAGAAAGTAGGGAGAGGAGTCGGGGGAGCTCCGAGCACAGAGGAGGTAGGAAGAGGGGGAAAATCATCCGGATCAAGCGCCATCTGGAGAGGAGAATTCAAGCTCCCTCAAATGAGAAGGTCTACGGCCAAGGTGGCCGGAGAAGAGAAGTGGGGCAAAACGAAATTGCCAAAACAACAAACCCTAGCAGACGATACAGGCAACCTCCTCTATTTTAAATTTCCAATTACAAGCTTCCTATCACGGATTAAATGAAGGGCAAAACATAACCTTAAGGGGATATTTGGTAGAATCTAGGATTTCATAAATCCTCCAAATCTGGATTTATGAAATCCTGGAGGGGTTAAATCTTGAAAACTATTTGGTAGCATTCATGATAAATCCAGTTAAATCCTGTGAGACTGTTTAACTATGCAAGTCAAGATTTAAGGCAGTAAAAGATTTAACATTCACCTAATCTAGCCTTAAATCCTCTCGCGCGAATAAGAAGTTAAATCCATCGAATCAGTGGATTTACAAAATTCGGGATTTACCGCAAAAGGTGATATTTTTCCATCAACCGCGGATTCCATCAACCGTGAGATTTGGATTTGCATTTTAGGCCGTTTGGCTGGATTTCTCCAGAATCTAGCCTTAAATTCAGCCTAAATCCGCATACCAAATAGCCCCTAAGTTCACTACTTCTTCTCACCCCCACGCAAGAGCTCCAAGCCGCAGAACCCTTATTGCTGCTTCTGATTCCTCCAAAGTCCTCGCCAATCGTAGCAAGCGACACCTCCTTTACTTCCTCTATCGCAAGCCCCAACTCCATTTCTTCTTCCTGCAGCACTCGCGACTCAACTAAACTTCTCTAGTCGAAATCCCCTTTCACATTGTCTTCTACACTCCAAGCCTCCAACCAACCATGGTTCCTCATTACCGACCTCTCCTAGCTCCTTCCTTTACCTCCCACAGCTGACCCCTCTCCCCTAGCTTCGCCCGGCCTCCTAATTTCTTTAACTTAGAGAGAGGGAGAGAGACCGACCTCTCCACCTGTACCGACCAACTACCGAACCCCGCAAAACCCCTCTTCCCTCTATCCAAGTTCTCCATTCCATGCTCCGACTAAGCCCTAGCCGACCCCTTCTTTTGAATCGAAAGCCTCGACAAAGGCAGGAGCTCGCTCACTGTGAAGGTAACTCCCACCCTTTCGCATGCTTCTTCGACCAAGTCCTGCAAATCTATTGAGTCGAAATGTGGGAAATGGAGGCTTTAATTTGTTGTGGGAATTAACATTCCCTAAATCCTGATTTGTAAATCATGTCTGGATTTATGGTAAAAAAGAGGGAAAAAGAGGATTCAATTGCTGTGAGATATAACAGTTTACTGAATCCTACTGGTTAAACAAGAATTAGCTCAAATCCTGCTAAAAAATACATAAATCCTATTAAAATCTTGTTGAAATCCTATTTAAATTAATAATAATTAATTAGATTTAATTAAAATTTCTTATTTTTAAAGTTATTATTAATTATAATTAACTATTTCTAAATATACTTTAATATTATTAATTGGAAATTAATCATAGTTAATTAAATTTAATTATGATTACTTATTTTTAATTATACTTTATTATTAATTAGTCATATTTAAATTATAATTAATTATTTTTTAATGGTAATTAATTATTATTAATCATAAATAATTATACTTAAATTTCCTTATTTATAATCAATTAAAACAAAAAGAAAATGGAAAAGTGAAAAAGCTTCCATCGCCTTGATATGCATCTCAATTCCACCGACGTCCCTCTATGCAGCTATAAAATTCTAAACCCATAAACATGTCCTCGACACATGTAGCGCGATGAACAACCATTTATACACGCTTTTCTTAGCATGGTTGGGGGAAGTTCGTCGCGATGCTTATGGCGAGGTAGGGAATCTCTAAAAAATCTTATTTTCATTGTTTGCAGGGCACCAAGAGACCCCATATGCTCACTTTTCTTAGTACGATGGGACAAAAATATAAGTGCATGTACGCTCCTCAGTACCGTCGGGGAAAAATTGCATTTTTAAACAGGTTCTTTTGAATAACCACACGCCTTTCTTGACGTGGTGGGGGATGAAGACTACGGTCGTGATGTCCCCCAACACCAACCGTGCACATCTTTTTTGATGTGACGTGCAGGCTATGACTCATGTAGTTTCTCCTAAACTGGGCAGATGCCGAGAGGCTACCAAACTTTATCTAAAATGCATGAAGAAGTGGACAAATTAATAGAGGACTTATGAACATTATTTGGACCAAATTACAAAGACTTGCACTTGAATTTGAACAATAACTGAACTGAACTAAAACTTGAATTAAGATGAAAACAAATAAAAATGGCATTTAAAATGATATTGTGATTTATAAAATAATAAGATCCAAGTTAAATGCAAGAGAAAATATATGGAATTTGTGGACAATAAGAGACTTGCAAATTCTACTTGCTTACAAGTAATGATGAATTGTACACAACTTGATTGAATTCCATGCCATGATATGTTGCTCTCAAAGGAAATGCATGATTTGCTTGCAAACAATAAAAAATAAAGCGATATTAATTGGTTGCAAATAAATGCACAAGAACATCCTAATAATCGTTACAAATCATATACAAGTGATATCAATAAAAAATTGACACTAGTATCAATCTTACAAGTGTCAATTAGCAACAAACAGTAGATGCTACAACACCTTTATAGTTAAGAACCGTGTAATGATAGTCAAATGCATCGATCTTCAACAAGTAAATACAGGTGGAATGTAGCAAATGCAAGAACCTATGAGATGTTATGAGAGACAAAGTCATATATATAACATGCCATCTACAGATAATTACAAAAGATTATTAGTCAATGTAAATACTTGAAGACAGTACTAGAAGATCCATCACGCATAATACATGCAATAGATTTATGAATGACAAATGAATATGCCACATTTAAGCAACGATAGTAGGGAAGCTGCAACTATAGTGTCAAAATACAATGAACATAGTGAGTTGCTGGTGAACGTATGTGGGGTACAACAACAATGAATATAACTCACCTAGCAATCAGCATCAACATACAAATGAATGTTTCCTATAGTTGATAACAGTCTCTATAGACGAATATAGAAGTATGCAATAATTCCTGCAATATTCGTAATGCCTGTAGTAGTACAGCGACCAATGAATATACTTATCCCCTATAACCAAACAAGAATAGAAGATGAATAACTGGTTTAAAACACCTACGGGTCGTTGCACTAAATTTACTGTATGAATAACAAGCTGTTTATCAATGAGGATAGAGAATATACGACAAATGTAAACACCTATGGATTGCTACAAAAAACCCATTGTGCACCCAACAATTCATCTATGAACAAATACATAAAGGATTATAAAAAACACATGATTTTAAAGCTGTTAAAGGAGACATGTTGTACATCCAAGAATGTTTCCCGCACATGCACTGTAATATGTATACACATAGATATACAAAAATTCATGAGTAATTGTATGCCCGCATGAGCCCCGACGAGCATGTTATGGGTATATACGTGACTTCTATGGATGCTATGCTGATTAATAAATGAACCCAACTTTGAGTCAAATCATTATATATGGATAAATAGAAGTCGAAACTGCTCAAACTATCAAATAGATATATGGACAAGGTGTCAACCATAATATCTATTTTATACGTTTATATTAGGACTTCAAGATCTATAACAAAAAAAAAAAAATCAACAAAAATATAAAGCCCACAAACCTGATCCTTTATTGACAAACTGACAGACTCGATAAGGTTTAATCAATAAAATGAAATTCCTGAAATGACTCCATAAACACCCCGATGATGGCCATATTAAACGTAGATCTAAATTGGAGGGGTTAATTCCAAATATTTAAAATGTCTTCTAAAAGCCCATAAAAATTCAAAAATTGAAAAGTTTCCAAAGCTCAAAGCTAAAAACTCTAAAAACTACCAAAACCCAAAATATATAAAATTAAAATCAACCATTCCATTACTTAAAACAAAAATCCATCCACCCTCCGCAATAGTTTGCGGAGGTGGACAAATTGAAAAAATACTTTAGGTCACAAAGAACTAAGGTCTAGTAGAGAATATTACTATGATTCATTCTCAAACACTTATGTGCTAGCGAGGACGTGGCACATGTCCTATAACTTGCAGTTTTATCACCAAATGGCACTACATGTAAACAGTTATGACCGGGGCTCTTTGAACCAGGTGGTTTATCGTCAAATGGCACCACTACATTATGGTTATGGCCATAGCCCATATGCTTCCCAATGGCATCAAACCATTGAGATATGAATCAATAGGATATTATCGATAGGGCACAAAGCCCTCTGTTAGCTAAGTTGGATTCAAATTTATCCCCTTAGACAAATATTCCCCACAAGTATACAATGTACCCTTGGCTGCCGACAAGAATCCTTCTATCAGGTTGGGCCGACTACCTCCTCTAACTAAGTAGACCAGGGATTATGATGGCCCAGATTGACGAAACCATGGCATCTTGATCGGGTCCACCATTCATTCCCCCACAATTTACTTTTAGTGCAAGATGATAAAATTTTTAATTTTAAATATCAATTCTCTAACCATTCTAAAAGCGCATGCTACTATGATATGACAGATAACACATATTTATATGTATATGATTCACGACTAGCCTTAATAAAAAATTCTCTCTCATATTAGGAGTGGTAATTAACTATATGGGCTTGCGCCTATAGGAAGCCAGAACTCATATCAAAGTCATCTCAAAATGAGGGTGAAACCTCTTGGTAGTGTCTTATCTTCAAACCTAATTTGACTTCCCAAAATTTACCTCAGAACTTAATCCATTAAAACTCCCTCCGAAAAGCAATGGGGGAGGTTGGGTCCAAATTTTTTGAACCCATAATAATCAGCCCCTTTATCACAAAGAATACAATTTAAAGGTACAATAATATTTCTTATCACTAAAAGATTAGCCATTTTCAATCCATTAATCATCTTCATCTAAGCAAAACAAGAATATCTCAAAGCATACCTTTTATGCCAAATATAAGAATACTAATCTACTCTAGAAAAATTCTTATGAAAAGCATTTTAAAAATTCTTGAAAATAGGAAACTTCACCTTATTCTAAGAAATAACAGATAAAACCTTATTCTAAATAGAAATACTTGAAATGGTCACAACAAAATAATTAGGCATGCATCGCGAAATATCCCAACAACTACTGTTAATCCAATTCCTAACAAGACTAGTATTAAACAAAGAATCATCATTAGAAACAATAATTTCATGTAAATCTTTCCCTTTAAGCCATGGATAAAGTAGAATTCAATGTAATATTAAAAAAATATATATTACTTTTAATTTCCCTGGCAATTCCACAAGGATCTTTCCAAAATTTCGAGTCCTTCTTAGAGCAAGGCTTTCAATAAGAGTTATTTTTAAATTTAAACCAAACAGCTAATGGACCCAAATTATTCACAACACGCCAAATAAGGGAACAACCAAAAGCAAATCTTAATGCATTAAGATTAGGAATCCCTAATCCTCCAACCTTTTTCGGTTTGCAAACATCCTTCCAAGCAATCATATAAATTCGCCTAATATCCACTTCACCATAAAATAACAAAATTAGAACATATTTTCTTGATATATTTGAAACTGGATTTAAAGAAAGCCCTGTAATCCAATAAGAAACCACATTGGAAATAGTAAACTTTATAAATTGAACTTTCTCAGCAAATGATAAAAGCCTAGCTTTCCAACCAATGAGAAAAAAAAAAAATTTGTTAATTAAAGGGCGTTAATAAAAGGGGGTTAGGGGCGCTCTAATCAGCCATATAACAATTGAAGCTTCCACCTAGATTTCGCTTCTATCGTCTATATCGTGCTGTTAGTCGCTGTTGATTCTCGCTCACTGGGATTACGGGATCCCATTTAGGTCTTAAATTTCTAGTCATTCTAATTATACAATTAATTATTTAATTAATTTACTTAATTATTAATAATTTAAATTATATTAATTAAGTTAACCGATATTACCTTAAGAGGCGTCAAGGGTTTTGCCTATCTTCTCTTTTTCGTTGCTGTTAGACTTCGTTGCTTTGCAGAGGTGGATAGATTGCACGCTTCGCTTCTTCGGCTACTTCGTGGCTGTTCGATCTCGCTCCTTGGACGACTTTCCCTTCCTGTCGGATCGGAAGTTACGACATTTTGATCGGAAGCAAGAACGGGAGCTCGCTGGCCGTGAAGGTAACTTTCTCCCTTTCGCGCGCTTCTTCGGCTAAATCCCCTTAAATCCGCCGAACCGAGGGATTTAGTAAATCCAAGATTTAAGCCGTAAATCTAAATCCGGGATTTAGCACGCGCACAAAAGCCGTTTGGCTGGATTTAGCGTAAATCCGACTTAAATCCCACGATAAATCCGATACCAAACAGCCCCTTACTCGTTGGTTGGGTTTTTAGCTTCATATCTTCAAATTGCAATCAAATCGTGTCAATTTAAAGAGCTCCAGACATCATAGACATGCTTGTGTTTCTCTGTTTAACCGAATTAAAAAGAATCGGTTATTGGATGTGCGATTCCTTGTAGTGTACAGTCACGTTTCAAGGCGTGTTCTCTTTACCAGGGGCTTTATATCGAATTTTGAAGTTCAGTTCGACCACAGTATAATTCACGTATCTGTAATTTTGAGGAGATTCACGTATCTGTAATTTTGAGGAGAATCACTAGACAAAATTTGATCTTTGGCGATAAATTGTGCATTTTCCCTGATAATGGTTTTTTAATATTTATTTGTTTATTCATCCTTCACTATAGCAATATGCATTCGTACGTTTTGCTCAAGGAATTTAGCCTTCATACTTTTTGAAATTTATGGCTAAATCTTTTTCATGCAATATGTCTATGCTAAGGTTGCTTGCAGTTTGTTTTACGGTTCTCATTGAACATAGCTTATTGACTTGCGCAGGTGAACTATTTGGAGCGGATATATAAGCTTATTGAAGGGAGAATACTCTGAAGCGGCTTGTTGATGCGTAATGGGTGGTTCTGTGATAACACCTGAAGATGTACTAGAATCTCTAATGAATGATGGCACTATAGATGCAATCAGACTAAAGATAATTAATCAATTAAAAGGCAATGTAAGTGCACACATCTTTGACTTCACTTGTCATCTAAATTCAGTTGATGGATCATATTTTCAATATTTTTATTTACTAGCTTTGGGGTTCATCAGTTGGCATAGTATTAGATTATTTTGCATGTTGTAAGCTCTCCGAGTTCATCAAAAGGTTGAAAACCAAGGATAAGAAGAGTGCTGAAATGGTTCGTAGATTTTCAGTCCAAATAAATAAACATATAACTGTTATTGACAACAAGGGATGAACAAGCAAACAAGCAAATGAAGTAACAGCTGGCTTGTTAACAAGTTTATGAGTTGTTAGGGTAGTTAGAAGTTGTCATATCTAATTTTCTGAAACTTATTCGTGTCGTTGTAGTACAATTGTTGATTCTTGCATCATAATCGAACTGACAATTACTAGATTATGCCCTGTATTACACTTTGGAAAATCTATAAATAATCGAACAGGCTAAATGGGGGAGCAACAACTTCTTCCTTGTTTAGAGTTTTTTCCTTATCTTCTTCCCCTAGAGATTTTGGTTGCCTTTGGGAGTGCCGAACTAAAAAAAAAACCCTTGGATCCGGAGTACCTATTATTTGTGCTTTTGTTGCTGCTCTTTGTTGAATATGGCATGCTTCATCTTTGGCTGTTGAAGTAGACCTGGTGTAATGGCCGGAGGTACTTGGAATATCTCCAAGACAATTGATGATTGTTTCAAATAAACGAGCATGGTTAAACAAGTATCTTCCATGTTATCCTGGATGAGAAAAGTGGAGGGTTGCGTTAGGTAGTCGACAGCCAGCGTAAAACTTGTTGAATAATAATGACATGAATCCTTTAAGAAATTATGTTAATGCTAGGGCGTCCCCTGGAAGTAACGCGCTGTATGGACTGAATACAGTGACAAGTGCGCAAGGGCCGCTGCATCGGCGCTTGAGTGCAGTGTTAAATAGGCAAGGGTTCCCACATCAAGGACGGATATGGGCAAAGAAGCTAGTCCATGAAACTAAAATTAGGATAGGAACTTGGAATATAAGTTCCCTTACAGAAAAATTAATGAAATTAATAGATATTTTGATTCATAGGAAGATAAATATTTTGTGCATTCAGGAAACTAAATGGGTTGGAGAGAAGGCTAAGGAAATTGATAGTTTAAGATTTAAGCTTTAGTATTTGGGTATGATTCGTACTAGAAATGATGTATGTGTTATTTTAGATAAGAGTTTGAAGGATAATGTTATAAAAATTAATAGGATTGTAGATAGAATTATATTTTTAAAGATTGTTGTTAATGATAAGATTGTTAATATTATAAGTGCTTATGCTCCTCAAATATGTTTGGATATGAGTTCTAAATTAATTTTTTAGTATGACTTAGATGAATTACTACAAAAGATACTTTTAGAAGAAAGTTCTTATTGGAGGAGATTTAAATGGACATGTTGGTAGAGAGATGAT
>NW_021319551.1:1195749-1226042 GCF_001605985.2 Dendrobium catenatum
CAAAGGGAGCGTACAACAGTTGCATGATGTATGTGGAAAACAATGCCCCATCATCAATAGTAGATGTGTTTTGAATGTGAGTGGCTGATTCATTCTTATCTTCCATCAGAGGATAATCACAGAGAAAATATTGTTGAGTATTCTCAACAACACATCAAGCCTTTGATCCCAATACGTTGGGGTCGGCAACATGAATCTCTTTCTTCATCATGTGTCCTGATTAAAGGATCAAATTCTCATTAAATATCTAATAAGAAATGTCAATTCCTAAGATTTTCTACAATGCTTTTAGGTCTGCTCTCACCTTTCTTAAAATTCTCAAATCCTAAATACCCTCTTACTCTCACCTAAACTGGGTCATTGGAAGACGTCGTTTATGTACTATAACCATCTAGAGTGATCTATCTAATCTTATCTTCTACTGGAGCTACTCCATACCCTTTTTCACGTTTGCTATTTCGTATTCTATTTAAGGGTAAGCCACTCATCAATCATTTGGCATTCCTCACTCTGCCACACTTAACTTAGTATTATGTTTCTCTTTAATGGCCAACATTCAGCATCCATATAAGCTTGCAGGCCTCACGTATCATCCTGATATAGATTTTTTATTTTCCTTTTTAAGGTTTGGAGGTATTTCCATTCACACAACCAAGCCCGGATTGCATCTCCTCTACTTCACCATCCAACTTAATCTGCTGATTATATCCCCATCTTTTTACCATCACTCTACAAGTAGGATCATATAAGTTAAAGCGTGTACTGCTTTAAATGGACTTGATCGCCAACAGTCACATCGCCCTCCACTAGGTCTATGACTTACTTCAAATTGACACTCCATATATTTCCGTTTTAGATCTACTCAAGCAAAACTTTAGTCTCCTAATTTGACCTCCATAAATCAAGTTAACTTCAACTCCCTCTCTATTTATCAACAAGAAGAATACATCAGCAAAAAGGCATACACCAATACATCCTATTGCAAATGTCTATGAGTAACATCACGACTAAAGCTAAAAAGATTAGTATGGGCTTAAGCTGATCCTTGATGTACCCAACCAGATATGGGAATACTTAGTCAACCACCTTGTGTTTGAAACACAAATTATAGCCTTCTTGCATTACATATCTTAATTGATTTGAATATAGCATTATTAACTCTTTTTCCTTTCAAGAACTCTCCATAGACCTTGTCTTGGAACTTCTTAATCACATGCTTTTTCGAATCAGATAATTATATATAAGATCCCCTATTTTCTCTTATATTTTCTCCATCAAACTCTTAGATAAATGTATGCTCCATAGTCGACCTCCGCATGAATCCAATGTATTTTGAGAACATTCATGTATCACGCACAACCTGATGCTCGCATAACTCGTTCCCATAGTTTCTTAAAGTTAGACACATTAACTTAATTCCTCATAATTCGCACAATCTTGTGCAATCACTTCTATCCTTAAAAATAGGAAATTAACACAACTATCTCTCACTCATCTGGCATCTTTTAATCTTGCAAACTAGTATTAAAAGTTTATTAAGCCAGAGAATTCCTTCATCTCGTTAAGCATCCACACCTCTATTGAAATATCATCAGGTCAATACTTTCACCCTTCTATTTTCTTAAAGCCTCTCGTAACTTATTGGTTTTATTAATACGCGTCGATAAAAATAAAAATCTTTTTTTCATTTAGGGTGCTGAAGGTACAATAGTAATGCTTATTTTCATAAAAAGTTAAGAGCAAAATACTCTCATCACACTTTGTTGAATATCATCTTCGTAAGAAAAGATTTTTATCTCTATCCTTAATTACACTTATTGAACTAAATCCTTCACTCTCCTATCTCTTTTGTTTGTTATATAACTATATTATATTTCCCCTCCTTAGTATCCAACTCTATTATAAAATCACTAAAAACTAAGTTTTTGCATCCGCATGATTATTTTTAGATTCCTTCGAACTTCTTTTATATCTCCCGAAGTATCAGACATTTTTAAAATTTAAACAATTTTTAGTAAAAAACTTATCTATAACTTAGATCTTTTATTGCACATTTGGATTCCAGCCACACTATTTTTCTATTATGAATTTTCCTTTGATACTCCAAGACTGATCTTTTGCAATATTCTAATTACTAACCACTTTTATCACATATACATTAGCATCCTCATGCACAGATAAAACTTAAAGATCTAAAATCTTGACTCTAAAAGAATTATTTTTGTTAATATTCTTTATAATGCCCCATCTAACCTACAATCGTTTTACCTTATTTTTACGTTATCCAGTGGTATGAAAATTTGTGCGGTAAAAATGATCATGCTACACTTTAATGGATATAACCATCAAGGTTTTCTTTTTAAAGCCAATTAAATCATTTTGCATTATGATTTATCTGATGAAAACGGTTATATATATATATATATATATATGAATGGACCAGCTCTATGTTGGAAACAATATATGCATCTTAACGAGCAAATAAGTTCTTGGAATTTTGTTTGGGTTGTTTGGTTGGAGAGGCTTTAAGTGTATTGCATTTCACATCAATGGATTTTAAGTTTTTGTATATTTAGTTAAGAGTAAAGCAAATTTAAACAAGTTCTTTTTTGATACATTTGGAGTTTATCAGATTTGGGTGAATTTCAAATACATTATGCCAGTGAGACGAACTCCAATCACGCTAGTCTTTGACGTGAATCGTGACCGCTTGACTTCCTACACTAACTCATCACTCATGGTAGCCTTTGACGCCAACCTCCTACCACACGGACTCTTATGTTGACCTCGATGTGACCTCTGACCTCTGAATCACGCTCTAATAGTGACGTTATCGCCTTTTCTAGTTATGCCTTTGGTGATTAACGATGATCAGAAACAACATGATGCAATTTAGTGGGATCCAATCTCATCTTTCAATGATTTCCCATAAATCTATTTCAAATTACTTGTTATTTCAAGTGTGATCTTCTTGGACCATGACTGTATTTTTATGATTTCATTTTTCGGAGGAACATTCGACCATGTGAAACTATATTAAACCATATTAGTTTCTATCATCTAGAGTTGGATGGACAAATAGAACCATGAACAGGGGCTAGAGCAATATTTATGTTGTTTATGGACTTACCAACAAGTTGTCCACAGTTTTTGCCATGGGTAGAATTTTCGTACAATACTATCACATTGGCATGTCATCATTTCAAGTGATGTGTGGTAGAACACCATCGTAGATCATTCCCCACCTCGCTCATCAAACACTGAAGTAATCAATGTTGTGGTACGGGAATATAACAAGGGGGCTACAACAACTTTGTGATAATTTGTCTAACAAAAAATAGAATGAAACAATTAGTTGATAAAACTACGGGATTTGTTATTAACCATGTACAATTTAGTATTGGTTAAATCACAACCTTATAGGCGCATGCATTCGATGAATCATTATTTTAGCCAGCTCACCCGACTTTACTGTAGTCCATTGTAATTCAACGTGAATCTAGATGCGGTGGCTTATAAACTAAAATTTATTGGACATTGCCAAGATACATTTAGTTTTTCTTGTATTTTGTCTTAAACAATTTTGTGAAGAGGCCACTGTACGACCAACCCCACTAGCAACTCATTTCACCGCTGGCTAATCACTGGTTCATTCATTGGCCATCCTCAAGCAATGAGCCATCATGCACTGGCATAGAGCAGCATTGCAATAACTAATTCATGGGATGGGTTATAGTAAAAGGATTTCTTGCGAGTTCTTTTGGGTGATTTACATTCCTCCTAGCCATATTTTGACCTGGAGGGCTAGACCATTTTTTACAATGGGAGAAATTTTGTAAACTCGCTGAGTTCATCATAAGGTCGAAAACCAAGGATGATTTGTATGAAAACAAGAATTTCGAAATGGATGGTAGATTCCTGGTCCAAATAAAGAAACAGAAAACTGGTAATGACAACAAGAATTTAATAAGCAAATGAAGTAGCAGCTAGCTTGTTAACAGGAAGTTGTTTTACTTGTTAGGTTAGCTTCAAACAGCAATCATATCGAGTTTGCTAAAATTCGATATGATTGCTGTTTGAAGTGTTTATTGTAACCAAACCAACAATGACTTAGATATTCCCTATTCCTCTTTGGAAAATCTATAAATAAATATGAACTGGGTTGAACAGGGGAGCCTAAACTATTTCCCTGTTTACATTTTTGCTTTTGTTTTTGTTCTCCTGAAGATTTGGTTCCTTTATGGAGTGCAGGCAGACGAGATGCCCGTTTGATCTGAGTACCTGTCAATGCTAGATTTTTTTGATAAATTATTATTTTATTATTTCTTTGGCTCTTTAGTTCTTTCTTATACTATCATCAATGTATATCTGTAATTTACATTTCTTTTGCCTTGTCTATTTGATCATTTATCTTCGGCAACCCATCTTGTTATGCTCATTTATTTATTTTGAGTTATGGGAAATACTTTGCTACCCAAACCTGTGTCCAAAATAGGGAATTCTTTGGTTCTTTAACTTTGGCATCTTTGCAAGGGCTTTGGTAAGAGCCATGTGCACCAATTGCACCTGGCTCCTTTCTCTGATATTTATGGGAATGAACAACTTGAAAGTGAAAAACATAATTTACCAATGTAAGAGATATTAGAACGACCTGGATAGTGCCATGACAAATACACTGCTATGCTATAGCCTCTGTCAAGCTGTGACGATAATTTACCTCCATTTTCATCATGTTATCGTTGTTTTAAGAGTTATAACAATATATTCTTTGGTATTTTTGTAGAATCAGCGTTTGTTTGCAATCTGGTATTACATATATACCATCGCTGCCAAATATACAAATAAGAAAAATAAAAATTGGGATCCCATTTTCGATCCTTAATTTTCTTATGATTTAGTTCAGAAGTTCATCTGAGTATGTTCATTTAACTTTTATCTTAGCCTTTGTACTACACAAATGTAAATACAAATTTGATTATGCATATGAAAACACACCAATACTAGTTTTGATTTACTTGTATGAATATTTTAATAAAATAGCCACAAAATTTAGTGAATGAACTATATGGAAAAAATAAAATAGCCACAAAATTTAGCAGTCAAAAGACAATAACTTTATAAAAAAACTCTTTATATTTAATGCTTGGCTGAGTTGCCGCGTAACAAAAAATGAGGCAAATCAGATGAAATAGTGAAATTATTTGGAAAACTTACTAACGGTAGTGTGGTGTTAACCAATGGCCTTTAGTCAAATAAACCTATTTCAACTGCAGACAAAACCATGATATGACCTTCATCACCTCTTTCATCCTGTTGAATGCTTCATTAATCCTAGAGGATCTAAGCATAAGAAAAAACATTTATTTATGCACGGCAATTAAACTTGATCAATGGACGGATAGGGCTTGGCATGGGCCTAGGACAAACTTGCATGAGCTTGGGCTTGGTTGAGCCGAGCCCTCTAGTCCAAATCAAAGTCATCATTTTCTTTGCAAGCTTGCAAGCTGGTTCGACTTAACTAATGTACATAAGATTATGTTGACCTCTACTAGAATCCAAGAAATGATCATCTTCAAATTATATATATATATATATATATATATATAACCTGTACCTTTGCTCAAATCCCACGCAAATCCTCTGACATTCGGCTGCCCATTCCCTATGTATTCGGCGCCAAAACCATCTTCTCACGTCCGCCTCAATCGTGTGCCTACTGTCAATTTTAAAATGAAGCGGAGACGGAGCCTTTCGCTTTTCTTTCCCACACATAAGCTCCAACACTTATTCCTCTCGACTCCAAGCTTCGAAACCACAAGCCGCAACTCCCTTGACACTTCCTTCAGTCCAGTCGATCGGTTGTTGCCTTCGATCCAGCCACCTCCAACTTGATTGGACTCTTCCTCCTTCGACAACTTTACCTCCTTATTCGAAGAGACGCGGAAGTCACCTACGTCCAACCAAAGCCTCCATTCACTGTGCCGACTCTCACACAATAGCCGCAAATCGAGCCCCTCACGGCCACATCCAGCCAAGATCCAATTGCACACTCCGATCCTTATAACCCACGACCTCCAGCTCTTCCTCTTGTCACTACCTCCCATGCTCGTCGAGCCCTTCGCCAAGCTCACTTGCGAACCACAACTCGAAGCCCATGTCCATCATTTGTCCGACCCCAATCCCTACCTCTTGTCAACCAACGTAAGCCGCTTGTCTCCTCTACCCGAGACTTCCAATCGAAGCACCCAAGTTCTGATCCAAGCCGCCTCCGATCCTCATTGATCCAGCCGCCGACCTCATGAACTCCAACCATCGACCGACCGATAATCTCGATCCCTTCTGCAAGCCTTCCGATCTGAATCCCCTCCAGCCTATGAACTCTTTTATAGCCCACTCTTGCCAAATCTACCTCATAAATCAAAACACTCAAATCCCAAGCTAATTCACTCAAGCCGCCACTTAACTCCCTAATTCTGTTAGAGATTAATTTCCCCTTTATTATTATTATTTATTGTCATAATTTTTTTTTTTTGCATTTTCTGTCGTCGCCGTCGTTGTTGTCCCGTCACCGCCACCATTGCCTCGATCCTCGTGTCCTCGACATTTCCACTGTCGATCACTTCTCTAAAGGTATAAATGTCTTAAACTCAAGAAAGCCCTCAAATCTCACTTTTGACGCTTGCAGTGCGCCAGGGAATATCCCCTATACACGCTCTTCATAGCATGGTGGAAGGAAATTCGGTGTGCTGCTTGCGGCGAGATGGGTAGGCTCTGCATACGCTGTTCATAGTGCGACGAGGACAACTTTAAGTACTCGTGTATATGCTTGAGTACATATAGGGAAAAAATGTATTTTAAAATAGGTGCTTTGAAGACTCATACACTCTCTTCATAGTGTGGTAGGGGTTGAAGAATCACGATCGTGGTGTCACCGGACACCTACCATACACGCTCTTGTACCGTGGTGGGAAGGCCCAACTCCTCGAAATTCTCCTAAACAGGGGAGGCGTCGGGCGGGGAAGGTTTGTAATGGACATGCAACATATCATTCATAGGCAAAGACCGAAGATCACAACAAATACAAGACTATAACAAGTGCAAGCTCTTACGAGCTAGTATAGGAGATCCACTATAAACACTACATGCCATCTATAAGCAAGCACCAGATGACATGCAACAAATGCAAGCATTTGTGGACAATATCAGGAGGTTCGTTAGTGTTTGAAAGCCTATCTGCCTAAAGCAGCAAACAACCCATAGTGCGACGTAATACAACCTGATCCGCAATATTCATACAAGAGGATAAAAGACGTTTAAAGGCTTCTACATAAAGCGCCATGCACACCTAAATGCTGATCATTCTCATAACTGATCAGCGCCAAATATTTCAAAATGCCCTCACACATACACTGTAACTTGTATACACACATACAAAAATGCACACACAAGCACATCAATATGCTAATGAAAGTATAAATGTACGTGCAAGTATGAAAATATAATATGAAGAAATGTATATGCAAGCATATATACATGCATGTGCTCTGATGAGCGTATTATATTTATATATATGACGTCTGAGGATGCTGCGCGGGTTAGAAATGAACTTAAGTTTGAGCCTGATTTTTTTATATGGATAAATAGGAGTCGACATGGCTCGAACTATCAAACAAATATACGGTTGTGACACCGACTGAGATATTTATTTTATAGGCTCATATTAGGCCTTCAAGGTCTGTAACAAAAAAATCCACTAGCAATGGCCAAAACTAGCAATAAACTTGAACCTCTGCTTGTAATTGGACAGAGTCAACAAGGTTCAATAGATAATCACAAAATATCCCCTAAATACTCGTGTGGGTCCTGACGAGCGTGTTTTGGGTAGACACGTGACGTCTGAGGATGATGCGCGGGTCAAGATATGAACACTAATTCATGCCCGATTCTTTTGCATGAATGGATAAGAGTCGACACAACTCGAACTATTAAACAAATATATGGTGGTAGTGTCGATCGAGATATTTGTTTTATACATTCATTTTAGGCCTTCAAGGCCAATTACAAAGCAAATTCATTGACAAAGGCACAAAGCCTACTACGAACTCGATTCTTTGTTAGCAATTAGATAGAGTTGACAAGGTTGAATAGATAATTACAAAAATGTCCTCTAAATATATGCATGGGCTCCGAATGTGTTATTGGTACACAAGTGATGTCTGAGGATGCTGCGCAGGTTAAGAAATGAACTTAAATTCGAGCCCAGCCCTTTGTGGGCTAATAGAAATTAACACGGCTCGAACCATTAAACAAATATGCGGTCGCGGTATCGACTGAGATATTTATTTTATATGTTCATATTAGGCCTTCAAGGTCGTTAAACATGAAAATTCATTAATAAAAGCATACAACCAACAATGAACCCGATTATCTGTTGACAGGTAGACAGAGTCAACAAGTTTCAACTGATAAAATGAAAATTGCCCATAAAAATTCTGATGATGGTCATGTTGAATGTTTATCTTAACCGGAGGGTATCATATATTTTTAAATGCCCTCAAACTTTCACAAAATACATGTATATTTTCAAATGACCTCAAAATCACCCCGATAATGGCCGCGTTGATAGAAAATTTTAACCAAAAGGGACCACAAACACTTAAAATAACCACCAAATGCCCATAAAATTCAAAACTCCAAAAAATATCAAAACTTGAAACATTTAAAATTGAAATTAATCATCAAACACTTAAAGCAAAACTCATGCACCCTCTGCTACAGTTTTTCAAGGTAGACAAAGTTAAATATTGCTTCAGCTTACAAAGAGCTAATGTCTAGTTGATATTATCACTATGATTCATTCTCAAATAGTCTCCTGCCAGTAAGGACGTGACGTTTATCCTCTAATCGGTGGTTTGGTTGAATAACTCCGTAAAAAACCCGTGGTTTTGTCAAATGGCTCTGCGTGATCAATGATTATGACTGCAACCCGCTAACTTAGTGGCTTGGTCAAATGACTCCACTGTATTACGATTACAGTCATAGCTCGCATGTTCTCCATTGACTTCAAATCCTTGAGATATGAATCAATAGGATATAATCAATAGGTCACAAAACCCTCTGTTAGTGAAGGTGGATTCAAATTTATCCCCTTAGACAAACATTCACCCAAGGTCTATAAAGTACCCTTGAATGAAACAACACATGGCTGCCGATGAGGATCCTTCTGTCAGGTTGGGTCGACTACCTCCTCTGACTAAGTAGACAGGGATCATGATTACCCGGGATAACGAAACAATGAGATCTTGATCGGGTCTATCATCACTTCTCCCCACCATCCGCTTTAAGTATAAGATGGTGAAATTTTCAATTTTAAATATTAAAATTTCAATAAACTAAATCTGTGCTGCTACTATACGCCATATACTATGTATCTGTTTGACGACTAACCTTAATCGAAAGTTCTCTCTCATTATCGGGAGGGGCTTGCGCTTATAGGAAAACTGAACTCATATCATAAAGTCCTTGCAAAATGTGGGTGGAATATCTGGGTGATGTCTAATTCAAAACTCAATCTGCCTTCTGAAAATTTACCTCATAACATATTTGTTAAAACTCTCATTGATGACCCGAAAGAAAGAAAATGGTCCGCGGAGAGGATGGGGTGTGAATTTTCGGAGCCCACATATTATTGGAAAGTACATGTTTCATTCAAATTGCCAATGCAGGTTAGGCATATATGTTAAAAATTAAAGAAGATGTACGTTACAATAAAATAGTAATACACCTTTTCAATTATCATTCTTACATAATCTGATGTTCCCTGAAGTTCTAATGGTTTCACTTGTTGGACATGTGGATGAATGAGAAGAGAGAGTTGTATTTGATGGTTACTCAAGTGGGAGAGGTGTGACAAGGTTTGGCATTAATAAATGTCATGCAACCTAATAGGTGCAAGGGAGGAGTTCGATGAGTGGCACCGGTTTTTATCATGGGCGAGAGTTTAAATTTGTACTCTAGAGAATGATGGATAGCTAGAAAAGGAGATCGTGAAAATGAGGGGTTCTTATTTGGTTGAGGAATTTATTTTGGTTCTTGATATATATAATATGCTAGTAATAAGTAAATTTCTTGCTGATCTAAAATACTAGGGGATTTTTCATCCAAAATCCATAGATGATATAGGGCAATAACTAGTTATTTTAATGTTCTCATAATTATTATAAGATGATTGTAAGAAAAGTTGTAATATTTCATAGTACATGAATTGTCCATCACCTTTCAATGTATTTTTATGCAATTGTTATAGTTGCATTCATACTTGATGATGGTAGCCACCTGAGCCGTGATTGGATAAGTTATAAATTAAGAGATGAGGATTTACAAAAGAGTTTGGTAGTTAAAAACTTAGAGAAAGAAAGTTACAAATCAAGAGCTAAGGAGTTATAAGAGATTTTGGAAGCTATAAATTATGGAGGAAGGTTTTACAAATCAAGAGCTAGGAAGTTATAAAAGAGTTTGAGAGTTATACATATTGGAGGGTGGAAATTTTCATAATTTATTATTATTCTTCTTATAAAAACTGTACTACATTACATAAGTATGTACTGTCTAAAAAGTATCTAATAAAAGAAATATTTAACTAGCTTAATTCTTTCATAAAATTTAAGAAACAACACCACAGGAGAATAATTCATTCTAAAAAATTAGGAGAAGATCACAATCGATCTCTCTTTTTAATCTAAAAAATACTTTTCTAAAATAAATTCCTTAATTTTGACTTTCAAATATTCAACACACTCTCTCAAGCTGCAGAATATATATCATATAATACAAGCTTGCAAATTAAGTCTTCAAAGATAGGTTTAGGTAGAGCTTTGGTGAGGATGTCTCCAGTTTGTTGCTTGGTAGGGTGTATTTCAATTTATAGTCTCACTAGTCATCTTCTCTGTGATAAAGTGTCTTTCAATTTCAACGTGCTTAGTCTTATCATGATGCACGAGATTCTTAGCTAGTCTGATAGTTGTGTAATTTTCATAAATCATCAGATGAACTCATTTATCCTAGTTCACTAAGAACCTTTTTATTCAAATTCCTTCACAAATTTTGTGTCAATGCTCCGTACTTGGTTTATTTACTACTTCTGGCTACCACTGATTGCTTCTTACTCCTAGTAACAAGATTACCCCATAAAAAAGAGCAGTACTTAGAAGTTGTATGTTTGTTAATGATGTTTCCTACCCAAAGTGGATTTGAATACACTTCAGTGTCACAATTCTGTCTTTCGGAGGAATAGGTATTTCCCTGTTGTCATCTTCAATTATCTAAGTATCTTGTTGATTGCTTCCATGTGTTCTTTTGTAGGACTGTGTATGAATTAACTTACAACACTCACTGCAAAATCAATATCTGGCTGAGTGTGTGAAAGATAGATCAGACCTTCAATAAGTCTTAGATATCTCTCAGTGTCTACAGATGTACTTTCTTTCTCGGTGCCAAATTTCTTCTTACTGTCCATAGGAGTATTAACAGGTTTGCATCCAAGCATACCAATCTCCTTAAGAAGATCTAGAATATATTTTCTTTGAGAAGCAACAATGCCTTTTCTTGATCTAGCCACGTTCATTCCAAAGAAATATTAAAGATTTTCAAGATCTTTAATTTCAAACTCTTATAAAAATTCTTCTTCAAATTTTGTAATTCCTCTGCATCATTCATAAATAGAATAATATCATCGACATAGACTATCAATATAACAATTTTCCAACGTGAGATTTCTTGACAAATAGTGTATGATTATCTTGACCCTATATGTAGCCTAGCTTCAAAACAAGCTTTGTGAATCTGTCAAACCATGCTCGTGGAGATTGTTTAAAGTTGTACAAGGACTTTTTGAGTTAACAAACATAATTTTTTACTATACTTTTTTTACAACCTGATGGGATTTCTACGTAGACTTCCTCTTCAAGGTCACCATTTAGAAAGGTATTTTTATATACTGTTATTGCAAATACCAATCTTGGTTGACAATCAATGGGTGAAGAATTCTGATAGTGTTAAGTTTTACGACGAGCATTAGTTTCTTGATAGTCTATCCCATAGGATTGTGTAAATCCTCTAGCTATCAACCGAGCCTTAAATCTCTCTATTGATTAATCTGTTTTGTACTTTATAGTGAAAATTCACTGACACCCCACATGCCTTTTCCCAGCTAGCAAATCAGTAATAGTCCATATTTCACTCTTCTCAAGTGCATCAATCACATCTTGTATTGCCTTCTTCCACTCTAAATTTTAAAATGCCTCTTGTATTGTGCTAGGAACCTAAAAATATCATCAAGAAAAGTAGCAAATGCTTTGTAAGATGGTGATAGTCCTTCATAAGTAACATAATTCCTAATTAGATGACCTGTACATCTCCTAACACCCTTCCTCAATACAATCGACATGGTAGAGTCATGAATGTTGGGAATTAGCGCATCTCTAGCCTTATCCATACCTATATTTTCTTCAAGTGGACTTGAAATGGAGTCAATATCTTGACCACATGCTGACTGTGATCCATGCTCTAGCTTTTGTCTTTTTCTTCTCCTAATTTAGACTTGAAAATTCTCATTAGCAAGTTGTGTAGCCATAGATTGAGCAGGCACGAGAGAAGAAATATTTGTGGAATGGACTGATGATTGAGCATGCACGGGTGTGGACAAGTCTTGTGTATTGTCTTTGGGCACAAGCATGGGTTGAGAAGAACTTGGTGCTCTGAGTGGGCAAAGGGCATAGACTCAAGAAAAAACTCCCAAACTTGATGTTCATTCATGCTCTCTCCCTGCACATGAGATTTGAGTTAGAAGGACACATGTTCGAAGAAATAGACATTCATGATGGTGCAAAATCTTTTGTCGGTTGGAGAATAACATTTATACTCTTTTTGGGTTCGATAGAACCCTAGAAAATACACTTATCGGCTCTAGGTTCAAATTTGCTATAGTGTTGAGGATACACATGAATAAATGTCATGCAACCAAATGCCTTGAGTGGTAAATCAAATGAAGCTCCATGGATGTGAGAAAAATTTTCCGGAAGAATTTGACATGGAGATTGAAAATTATGAACTTTGGATGAAATACGATTGATCAAATAAATAGCTATGAGAATGACTTCCCCCCATAAATAATTTGGAGCCTTAGAGGAAAACATAAGACTAGATAACTTCCAAGAGATGTCTATTCTTTGTGTTCAGCCATCCCATTTTGTTGAGAGGTGTAAACACAAAAACTTGTATGGATAATCCCATGATTTTGAAGGTAAATATTGAGACTATTAATGAAGTATTCCCTGACATTGTCTAACTTGAGTATCTCTAGATTTGAATTGATTTTGAACAAGAAGATTGAAGGTTTGAAAAATTTGCCCAATCTCAGACTTTTCTTTCATAAAGAAAGCCTAAGTTATCCTTGTATGATCATCAACAAATGTCACAAACCATTGAGTGCTAGAAATATATTTTTTTATCCTTGAAGGACCCCACAGGTCACTATGGATCAAAGAAAATGTAATTGAAGGTTTGCATCAAATTTGAGGATATATTGTGCGAGAATGCTTTATAATCTAACAAGTTTCACAATGAAAAGATGATGGGCTTTTATTGATAAATAAGCTGGAAAATAATTTTGCTAGATACACAAAGCTAGGATGACCAAGACAATAGTATAATAATATAATTTCACTATCTTTATTGACATTAGAATTTGACACAAAATTGAAAGATTCTACAAATTTCTAATGGATAAAAGATTACAATCAAAGTTTGAAATATTGAGGATAGAGTTGAGATACAATACTTTAGTAAGTTGGATGAAACATCATCCAACAATTTTAGAATGTGAACCATCAGTAATATAGACAGATTACTGCCCACTACGTAGCTTGTAATTTGGGTGAAGGGGGGCATCTCTTTTCATATGATCAGAAGCACCAGTGTCGACTATCCATAGCCTCAAATCTCCTATGTTAGTAGTGACGGAAGCATGTGAATTTATTTGAACAATCAATTATGTCCTTGTAATGCTACCACTCCCAACTTGACTAAACAATTTTTGCAGCAAATTCATCTGCTCTTTACTAAATAGGCTATGCTCGAGAATAGTACTCTTAGAATTGAAAGTCATATGTGCTTTGTTGTCTCTATCAAACCATGGCTTTGGTTTCTAATCCGCTTGTTTGTCATGGAGCTTCCAGCAAGTCTCCTTGTAATGGTCTAGTTTTTTATAGTAATCATACTAAGGTCTTTCTCGTTTCTGACAATCTCCACTATTGCTGTTAGATGATTGGACAACAAGGGTAGATGCATCCAACATTGATGCGGGTTGTTCCTTAGATTCCATCATCATTTTCTTTCTACTTTCTTCATGCTTAATCTTTGAGAAAGCCTCCCTAAGATTGGGCAATAGTTTAGTGCCGATGATTCGACCTCGAACATCATCCAACTCTCTATTAAGTCCTAATAAAAACTTGAACAACCTTTTTTATTCCATAGTCCATTTGTACATTACTGCATCTTCTGGATATGTCGATGAGTGAGTTTCGAATAAATCAAGTTGTTGCCAATATTATTTGTGTTGTAATACTAAGTAATAGACTGCTTTCCTTAGCGGAAGCCATGAAGTATTGATTCCACCTGAAACAACTTTTCAAAGAGTAAGGCTCTTTGGATGCATCCCATATTTATTTTGTAGTCCCAAAAAACAAGAATTTTTCCCCTATATCATTTTTCATGGAATTGATAAGCCATAACATGATCATACTATTTTTAATCTTCCATTTTTTGAAACATGGATTTGTAGTATATGACATCGCTGCTACTCTTGAGATACTCATCATTTCCCTTACTGCAAATGAACAGTCACATAGATTGTGATCACTATAAATAATTATGGTTATTTAATTTGTCCTGTGATGAGAATAGGAGAATAATCATTGCTACGAAGGTTTAGAATTTTTGAATTATCTTTTGATTGGATGTTTATGATGAGGTTATTTGTATTACAAAGAAGATGGTGGAGAAGAACAAATAAGGTTGTTGGAAATATATAAGGTCGGGACGAACACTGGCCTAATAGAATCGGCCCGAGAAATAAAGAAGAGACGACCAGAAAGAATCTGCTAGAGAGAGGCGACCTGAAGGGATTAGGATTCATAGAACTAGCCTAATACTATGAAGAATTTTTTAATTTATTATTCTTCTTTAAAAAATGGTACTACATCTACATCTATATATATATACTAAAAAAGTGTATAATAAAAGAAATAACAAACTAGCTTAATTTTTTTCTAAAATTTAGGAAACAGATACATAGTAGAATAATTCTTTCCAAAAAAATACATTCCAACCACCGCGATAACATACCAACCACCGCAAGAGCATACCAAGAATCCAGATATATGATGATACCATAACTAAAACTACTTTCCAGCCACCAACAAGCCTCAAAACAGCAAGAAATCATGAGACCAAATCAAGAACCACTATCGGAACCATCTTCCCCAAAAAATGGGTAAATCTGCAGCACATAAAAAAAGCCAACCTCCACTAAAAGGTTAGAAGGCAGCCCTTGAATCCCATATTTTTGTATCATTTATTTTTTTTTTGTAAATGAAATCTCACATTTTTCATGAAAATCCCCAATTCCTCTTGCACAAGATTGTATTTTCACTTGTCCATATGGCCGAGAACATTCCAGCTCCATGCTTTTTATCATTTAGTATTAGGACCGAAAAGATCCATTTGCATGCATATGAAGATAAGTTTAGTGATTCTTTTTCTTTATTAGAGAACTTGGATGAGTTTTTCATAATTGCATGTTGTGTGTTTTCATTTATTGTTTCCTAGATGCCCAACCCTTGGTTTCTCGTTCATCAACAAAATCCATAAATTTTTATCGTATTAATTACTTCTAGTTGATCACACCTATGTCTAACTAATTATTTGGTGGTAATTTTTATAACTCTACTTATAGAGTGAACCTTTTTGTGCTACGAAAAAAGAGGAGGCGACTCTTCAAGCGTGAGAGTTCTTACTAAGTTCTTTCTTGACTTGCTATTTATGAGTCAAATCATTCCTCAAGAGGATGCCAATTTTTCTACCCGCTATGGTTTAACCCATTTTCAACAAAAATGTTAATTTTATCGGTGAGAACTAATTGTCAGTATTTCTATGCCAATATATTTTTCAACTACTTAATGTATTACTAAGGTTTTGTTTGGAACAGTTTTCTTACTGCTTTCTAAAGCAGCTTTTCAGTACAAATATTTCTAGTTCAAAAATTTTTTACTAAAAAAATGTATTATAAAGCAATAAGATAGCTGCCTCAAATGAAGCCTAAGCCTATTAGTTCTGCCTGCTTTAGAAATTGCTATAATAGAAAAATCAAGATGGATGCTTTTATGCCAAATGTGCTTTGTTCTTCTTTATACATTATGCTGCAATAATGATTTTTTCTTAAATTGTTAAGTGAAAGTGGTAATTGATGTTCAAGGATCAATTTCAGACGGGAGAAGTAATCGATACTGTGTAATTACCTCGTGTTGCGTCATGGAATATGCACGGTGATAAAGAAATATAAATTTTAAATTCATAGCATTGTATGAAATCCAGCACACAATCAGATAAAAGAGGGTGTAACGTTCATAAGAGACACCACAGTTTTTACGTGGAAACCCCTAAAAAGTGAGAAAAACTATGGGGCCTGACTCAGTTTGAACGAATCTACTAGTGCATGCAGTTGATTACAAATGAGGCCCTTATTTAGGCGGAAAGCCTTTGGCTTGTTGTAACAAATATGCATCATATAGAGTGTATTACATGGCGAGAATTGAAAGAATCAATATTGACATGTTTGTTTGGTCGGCATGATCATAGTCGGCGGACGACGGACGACCGTATTCGGGTGATGGTGGTCGGAAGGACTGTAGTCGGCGGGTGATGGATGTCTGAAAGACTGTTGTCAGACGATGGAGGTCGAAAGGACCATAATCAGCATTCGACGAAGGTTGAAAGGACCGTAGTCGGTGAGCGATGGAGGTCGGAAAGACGGTAGTCTGGCGACAGAGGTCAGAAGGACCGTAGTCATCGGGTGACAGTGGTCAGAAAGATTGTTGTGTGTCGACGTAGGTCGGAAGGATCGTAGTTGGCGGGCGACGGAGGTCGGAAGGACTATAGTCGGCGGGGCAATAGTGGTCAGAAAAATCGTAGTCTGGCAACAAAAGTCGTAAGGACCGTAGTCGACAGACGACAGTGCTCAGAAAGACTGTTGTCTAGCGATGGAGGTTGGAAGGATCATAGTCAGTTAGCGACAAAGGTCAAAAGTATCGTAGTTGGCGGGCATTGAAGGTCGAAAAGACCGTAGTCGATGGGTGACAGAAGTCGAGAAGATTGTAGTCTGGCGACAGAGGTCGGAAGGACCGTAGTTGGCGGGTGACGAAGGTCAGAAAAAAACTGTTGAAGGGCGATGTAGGTTGGAAAGATCATTTTTTGGTGACAGAGGTCGAAAGGACTGTAGTTTGGTGATGGATGTCGGAAGGACCGTAGTCAGCGGGCGACGGAGGTCAGAAGGATTGTTGTCTGGCGATAGTTGTTGTGGCGGAAGTTCGACAATAGTTGTTGGTAGGGCGGAAGTCTGGGGTCAATAGGTGGCTAGGCGAAAGTTTGGCATTAGTCAATGGCTAGGTGGAAGTCAGACGTCATTCAATAACCGGCTTCGATGACGGTCGGTTGTTCGACGGTGGTCGATGTGGAGTTTGGTGGCAAGAGAACTCTAGTTTCTCACTCTTTCTTCTCTTCTTTGCTTCTGTCTACTTCCTTCCTTTTTCCATGAGGAATGAAGGGTCTATTTATAATTTTTTGAGTGGCATGGCTAGTAAATAGGATGGAGATCAATGGTATGTTGGGAGTGGTTTGAATTGATGGCTGATATTGATCCCCTTGATTGTGGACCGTTTACAGAGCATTTGAATATCTTAATGATATCAAAATTTGGCGATCTTGGGCTCGTTGGATTCGTGGTCGAGCTGCTCGATTCAACTATAAGCATGTCACGTTTGAAAACCATTTGGTTAGCCAATTTATGATTTGAACTTTCTAAATGTGCTTCGGATCTTTGATTTAGACCCACATTTGGGCTCGGATTGGGTCGAATTCGGTGTTGTTGGGTTTGTCTTTTCGAGACGTTTAGTTCGACTATAAGTTTGCTGAAATTGGAGTTTTACGGTTATGAATTTAATTTCGAAAGTTTCTGACTTGATTTTATCTTGAGATTCATTCCCGAGCAAGATAAATTTTTGATGATATATCACCTCCAATGGTCCATACATTTTCCTTCAGGAGGAACTGAAGAGAAACACAATCACAATGGTGGAGCAAAGTAAGGTGCTCAACACAGCGGGTGCTGAGAAGCAGACTAAACGGGAGTTGTTTGACGCGCTCAGACAAGAACTCGAGTTAGTAGTTTATTTGTCAAATATTTCTAATCATATATGCTCATGTTGCCTGCTACTTTAATAATTTGTCCAATCATATATGCTCTTCTGTAAACATTGATTGCTGAAACTCTTTTGATTGATTTCCTTCACAGATCGCCAGTCCTTGAGAAAGCCTCGAAGGCAGTATGGGAGCTAATACTGGATAATAATGGCTTAGGAAAAGAGATCAGTGAAGTGGTTGAGAGAGTCTATCGTCGCCTGAGCGGCATTGAGCTACCACCACCACCTCCTCCACAATTGACGGACGGAGGCGAAGAGAAGGAAGAGAAGGTAAAAGATTTGGACATGGCTGAATCCTCAGCAAGGAAGCGGACATTTGGTGAGATGAATGCTCAAGACGTCGCACAAACTGTCCCAAATAGAAGTGGTGATCATCTTCCTGTAGCGTGAGTTATTTTGATTATTTTCCTTCTTCTAATGCAAAACATGAACTGATTGATGGCAGTTTGATAGCTCTTAGTAGCGAATACAGTGAAAATAGATCAATTAGTAAGTTTCCAACTACATTGTAGATATGTTTTTTAAACTCGTTATAGTTTTATATCAACAAAATCAAAACTGCCAAGGGCAGTGTTCTATGTTGGTGTGCATGGAGAACATACATTCTATACGCCTGATTCCATACAGAACTTTTCGACAAATACTCGTATTTTGGAGAAATTATTATGTGCAAGTGTCGGACGCAACTTTACATCCGGAGGCGAATCAAGTGCAGCCACATCAGCTGTATTGAGCAGCGGTACCGAGTGAAGGGATGACGTAACGCATTTTGGTTGGTCTCTGGACGACGTTTGACGTCCACATAGAAATATTTTTCCGTATCGTATATTTTGACGTCCATTACTCGGCTTCTGCTGCTTCATCCGTTCTTACACTTATGCTGTGGTGTTATTCATTTCCTTAAAAGGTTTTGTTGTTGGCCTCTATTATCCATTATTTTTAAGTGGAAGACAGTAAAGAGAACTCTTAGGCTCTATCAAATTTAAAGTAATTGAAAGAATCAGTGAAGGAAATAAATGAAAATGGCGAGGGAAATGTATTCTAACTTAAATGTTAAAGGATCTGCAACATTGAAGGACAAGGTTATTTGCAGCTCATTTTAATTATCAATGAAGAAGTTTTTTTGAATTTAAAACTTGTATATGTAATATGCATATGAATTTATTATGTCCTCCAAAACAAAACAAAAAAAAGTTGAAAGTTATTTTTTAATGTCTTAAATTTAAATCATATTTTATGACTTATTAGGGATTAATAGATTATTTAAGGAAACATAAAACTATGTTTGATCAAGAAATTCAGTGAATATTATTATTATTGGATAAATAATAATAAATTGTGTTTTTATTTTTTATAGGAAATATGCAAACCAATAAAAAAATTAATTTTTTCTATTTATTAATTACATTTGAATCAAATATTTAATAAAAATCAAATATAATAAAATTGCATTCTCTTGATTGCTTCAAATCAACTTTACTTTATATTTTTTCAAAATGGATTTGTTTGAGCTGCGTTTTAATAAGAAAAAAAAAAAAAATCGGTCAGTTTGTTTCAATTCCAATTTTTGATCAATCGATATACTGAATCCAATCACCATAGACTTCCACATTTAGCCGATCCAACAAAATTAATAATTCTGATAATAATAATGATATAATTAACGATAAAAACAATATTGACACAAGTGGAGCTTACAGAATATTACTTACATTTGGTACTGCCGAAACAAAAACAAAAGCGGAGCTTACAGAAAAAGAACAAACACATTTAATTGGCGACTATAGATCATTGAAATTTCATCCTTTTTGCTGGTCCTTGGTCGATAATAGGATCAACTGTTGGAAGCTGTGCTTCTGGATTTTGTGTATCTTCTGTGCCCTTCTCTGCTTCAGAAGCAGGTGGCGCATAGCCCTCAGGAAATGGAGGGGGAGCGGGTGCAGCAGGCAGCTGCGTTGAAGGAAATTGTTCAATCCCAAGGAAACATTTCAACAACAACAACAACAAGTCTTTATCCCACTATGTGGGGTCGGCTACATGAATCCTTTCCCTCCATTGTGTTCGATTAAGAGTCAAATGCTCATTTAGAACTAATAACGAATATTTTCTAACGAAGTCTTTTTAGGTATATCTCTAACTTTCATAATATAGGTTAAATCTAATATATCTACTCTCCTAACCGGGTCATCAGAAGGCCGTCATTTTATGTGACCAAACCATCTAAGGCAACTCTTTCTAATCTTATCTACCACTAGAGCTACTCCAACCTTTTCACTTATATGCTTATTTCGTATCCTATCTCTAAGAGTAAAACCACTTATCCACCTGAGCACCCTCATCTCAGCAACACAAATTAATATTATGCTTCTCTTTTAATGGCTAAACTTATGCGCCATAAAGCATTGCAGGTCTAACCACCGTCTTATAAAATTTTTTCTTAAGTTTGAGCGGTACTTTTCTATCACACAACAAGCCTGACACCTTCTATCTCAAGGATACATGTTTGTTCAAGAAAATTTAGACATGATACACAACACAATAAAGGACCATCTCAGTTTATTTTAAAAGTTTAAGTTCAATCAGCCTTCAACTTTCCAGACATATAATTTCATGCAACAGGCATAGATGTTAATATAAGTTTATGCTTTCAGTTTGGAGATTTTTCTCTAGCGCAAGTGGCGCCAACTCTTCAGCAAGTCATGGGATAATTTTTTAAGTAAAAATTGAGAGAGAAGAACAGTCAAATATCGTAATCATCGTTGGCTTCATGACAACTATTTGAGATGAATCCTTATTTTTCATTCATTCATATTAAGTATTTCAAAAGATGTTAACCTATTCTTCTTGATTAGTCATTTGTAACAATTTCCATCCACATTATCTTAATTCTAATCCATCCCCTTCATTATTCTCCTACACTAAATCTACTGAACTAAATGAGTGCATTCTTTATCCTTCTTTGCACAAAGTCAAATATGAGAATGTATAAAAGAAATTCTTTGCCCTCATTTGATGATATTTCTAGTCTCACAAATCTAGCCAAGCTATGCTATAACAATATCTGACAAGATATAATAATGAAAAAAAAAAAAAAAACCAGCTATCTCACCTTCCGTTGTAATGATGCAAGAATATGATCAACTCGTTTCAATTCCTTAAAATCAATTGCCTCCTTCACAACTTTTGCTTCAGAACTAGTGCTTTCGGTTTCAGAATCAGCTGCAAATCAACCAAAATTGTTATAGTTCTAAATTATTTGGGTGTAAGATTGCTTAAACATAAAGGTTTACAGATACTTCAAGAACACAATATTTGACCAAAAAAAAACCCAGCTTGAACTATGCAACTCGCAAAACTTGCCCATTCGCCTGATTAGATTTGCAGGTGATATAGTATAGCAAAATAATATATAAAGGCAAGAGATCAAACGTTCAAGACAAGGCAATTAGTTATATGATCCAGCATTGAGATCGTTACTGGTGAACCTTCTCCTCAATCTTAGATGCTAATAGGTTCCAAAAGCCAAAGTTACCTGGCCCTTACAATGCATATCAGTTGTGAAAATAGAATAATCAGGTATCAGAAGAGGATACCCAAGATAGATAAGACAGGATAGAGCATAAGAAGAGTTTAAACTTCATTCACAAATCAACTTATCAAATATAAGACATGGACCTCCTATTTAAATTTAAGTTTAAACTTCATTCACAAATCCTAAATAATCAAAAAGTTCAAACTATCTAAAAAATCCTAGTTAAAATTAAATTTGAAATAAATCCTAGAATTAATTTCTTATGCTACATCAACTTAATTCTTGGAACATCATTAAGTTTAGGTTCAAGGTTAAAGGGTTGACTTTAGTTATAAAATGAAATGTAAAAGAAAATAATAAAAAAACTTCATTGCATGTACGGCTTAAGATGGGGATCAGATCAATAGGTGACAATACCAATCATCTATGATCACAATTTGAGTATCAAATTGCAAAAAAATTGAAAAGATTGTGATTGTTGAAGTTCTAATGGTCCAATTTTTCCAAGAAAATTACTAATGGTGATGATTCTCAGATCCTATAATTGAGATTAAACATGTCTCCAAAAACTGTAGGCATTATCGAATCATCAATAGAAAATCATACAAAGGAGAACAAGGCTCCATAAGAATAATGAATTTGAATTCTTTTACCTTTTTTTGGAAAAGTTTGTATTTGAATTTAATTATAATTATGATAATTATTGTTTAGTTTGAGCTTTATCTAGGTTGTTGTTATAAAAACATTTCTGTACTCACCAAGACTGTTTAGGTCTGGATAAAAATAATTCTCTATTACAATTTTCTATAAATATGTTTGAACTTTTAAAATAGAATTAAAGAGATTTCTCTGTAAAATAATTTCCTTCCCCCTCTCCCCCTTTGCATTTTCTACATCTTTTAAGGTCTCAAGTTTAGGTCATATAGTTAGGCCTAAGAGGCAACAGCACAATGTGCGAGAGCTTTCTACTTGTTATTGTTGATCAACTGTAGCATTCTCGCTACCTTGTTGTTGGGGGGTGGCGATAGTGAGGGTGGGGATGTTGGTTACTTGCTATTGTTGACTTGCAACTGCAACTTGCAATTGCTTTGTTGTTGCTATCTTATTGCATTGCTTCTACAAACTTGAAATTGCTTTGTCACTATCGAAGGTTATTGGTTGTATGGTTGTGTTGTAGAGTCAAGTGATGTCATAACACTCTCAACAAATAATAATAATAATAATAATTGTCCTTCTCACTATTTTCAATAGAAAATAGGGAGGGGAAATTTATCTATAATGACGACGACAACAACAACAACATCAAGTCTTTATCCCACTACGTGGGGTTGGCTGCATGAATCCTTTTTCTCCATTGTGTCATATTAAAAATTAAATTCTCGTTTAAATCCAATAAAGAAAATTCATTCCTAAAGACATGGGACACTTCTTGTTTTGAAAACACATCAAACACCAATAAAGAGATAAGAACAAGAACAATAGAAAGAAAGTCAATCAATGCATTGTCATTGCAGCCTTCTTGCAATTACATTATTGTTGCTGCCTTGCAATTGCAATGTCATTTCTTCCTTGCAATTGCACTTAGATGCTGTGTTGCCAACTATTATTGCTCAACTTGTATTGTTGCTATAGTTGCAATGTCATGTATATTGTCGTAACACTCCAGAAGGAAAATTAATCGTTATACTTAACTATTTTCACAAGAAAACAGAGGGGGAAAATCTAGTTACAATGTAAATAAATAAATAAATAAAGACATAAGTCAATGGATCAAGTTGGTATTAGAGCATCATTCCTTATTGATGGGACAAACAGAAAAAGGATATGCTTGGTTTTTTAGAATCACATCAAAAGCTATGAAAGAGAAAAGAGTGAGAAGGGAAAAAAAAAAAAAGAGTCAATCAAAGGCTAATAGCAATTCAACCTCAAATCTAGTAATCAGATCATGATCAAGTGATTGAGTATGCAGAATACCACCACTACGAGTTTGTGACTAGTGGGCTAAGTCATATTCCTTCTTCTTCTTTCATTTCAAATGCAAATATGAATGAAGAGGATGACGGCCAGAATAAGGCCACCTCTCATTAAGGAAGTATGTGACCATAAGTGTAAGCCAAAGTGAAGATGCCTACATATGTTGATACAATTAATGTCAAGAAACTAGGTGTATAGATTGATCGGTTGGAAACTTACTTCACCTTATATGGTTATAACACTTATGACAAGGTTGCATTATCCAGAGTGAAGCCTAGTTTGGTAGAATGACTATCTAAAGAAGGATGGCCATCAAGAGGTGACTTGTGGGATATTCAAGCAATTAACACGCCAAAATTTCACCTAGACGGGTAAATATAAGATTGATTGAATAAGTAGCACTATTTCAGATAATGCCAAAGATAATATGTGGATTACACCATAAAGTTCTAACCTTAGGCGGCCACTTTAGAAGTAACCCTTGGGAAAGTACAACCTTTGATGAGGTCACCCCATTGCTCCATTTCACAAATTGCAAATGGGTATAGCAACCTATGATGCACCGGCACATCTTCTCAAGCCACCATGCAATGTCTGAGACGTATCCGACGCGACACGCGTCTGACATACCTCCGACATGTGTCGGACACACCGAAAATGTGTCCAACTAAATAAAAAATTAAATAAAAATAGGAAAATTCCGTCTTAAATATTTTATGAAATTTTTAAAAAATATAATTTCTTGAATTTAAATTTTTTATTTATTTAAAATATAAAACTAAATTTTTTATTTCTTATCCATAATACCAAATCAATCGCCTGCACTCAAACCCCATTCATCGAATATTCTCATTTTCATTTCTCTTTGGCGGGTCACGACTTTGATTTCACAACAATACCCGATGCCATCTCAACATCGACGTCTAACATCATTACAACATCGACGTCTAACATCATTACAACATCGACATTTCAAAACAACCTCAACATCAAAGTCTGGCACTATCTTGTTAGTGATACTCGACGTTAGCAATTTCTAAACAACAACTTGACAACTTATCTTTATCCAACATCATCTTAATATCGACGACCAACGTCCTCTCAACATCGACGAAAGGCGCCCTCTCGACATCGACGCCCAACATTACTGCATAACATCGATGACCGACTATCAACATCATTGTCGTCTCCTCTTTAAATGCCTGATACATTGCATCGATGCACGACTCTCGATGTCAAATTATTAATCATTTTAAGCATAAATTCTAGTTAAATGACTTAATATTTTTAAATTATTTTTAATATTATACTTACTCATTTTTTATACACTACTTTTAAAATATAAAAATTATAATATTGTGTCCTATATTTTTAATAATTGATATATTCCATATCTGTGTTGTATTCATATCGCTGTGTCCATGTCTATGCATCATAAATAGCAACTAAATCACTAAAAATGTCGTTAATATTCTAAATATAAAAAAAATGATAGTCAGCTAAGATATATATTAAATGTATTAAAAAGAATTGATGAAGTTTATAATGACTTGCACACACACACATACAAATCAGAATTAATTTAATTAAAGAATTAATTCATACACAAATTACTAATTCAAATTTAAAAATAATCATATAGTACAATAAATGATTGTAGAGTACAATCAGCATTAAATTTAAATCAAGCCAACTAAATCATTAAAGAAAGTGCATTTAATTACATCTATCTATAGATTATATTGTACGACGATAATAACAAAATATGATATTTAGTTTGTATTATGAATCAAATTGATCGAACTATATAATCCATGATCTACTACAATCTTATAGTAATTTGAATTTTCATTTAATATCTTCATTGATTATTGATTGATTTTGGTTTTGAAAGGCTATTATTGTTCTGAGTTGCTAATAGGCATACCAACATAGAATTACACAGAATAAAACATTTAAAAACATTAGAAGATATAAAGAGAGAATTAAAACGCAAAGGTTTCTTCTAGATATATACACCAAGTCATTCTCTTCCTCTCAAGCTTTGTTCCTCCAACTGTAAATATGTTTTGGAGAGCTTTGTGAGTAATATTTGTAAGAAAGATAATAGAGTTTAAAATATTTATTATCAATCCAAAACGTCATTTGTCTCTTTGTAAAGTGTTTCTTACTAAATCTCTTAGAATTATTATATTTATCTTGAAATCAAGTTTTGTGTAAGGGTGGTGTGATACCACCAGGAGTTAGCGAGAAATTAATAAGAGCAATTGTCTAAAGCTTTTCCAATATAAAAATTATCGTTCACAACAAAGAAAGATTTTATAAATTCGTAGTTTTTAATTTGTTTAGGCAAAGAAGTACTCGTTAGAATAACCAAGACAATTCAATCAAACTTCAAAGACAAGAATAAGTTTTATGAACGGAATAACAAAAATCCACAATTTAATAATGAGAGATTTCACCTTGAGGATCTTCTCACTCAATCACTCGTGGGGTTAGCGGAAGAAGATACTCCACACTAGAGAAGAGATCACCACTAGGAAGAAGAAGCCTAAGATCTTCAGTGATGAACAAGTTGCCGGCGACGGATGGATTGGTGGGCGTCCCAAAATCGAACACGATCCGATTGGGAGGTGATCCTCAATTGTCGATGCCAACGTGAAGGTAATGCGGTCAATGTAGCCTTCCACGGAGTCGTCGACATTCAAGTTCGAATTGAAGAAGGTAGCTCGAGGAATGTTTGTCCTTCCTTGGTTATCATAGACGAACTCGAGGTCAACGTTGGGATCGGCCATGCATTAGTGGGCCATGGGAAAAGAGATGTTTGACTTCCTTTCTTGCAAGATAGCTCATGAAATTTGAGGAATTACAAGAAGGTGGACAAACAAGAGGGCCGGCGAAAGGTGGAGGGAAGAGTGGGAGCAGCGGATTGGGGTTGGGTTGCGTTGGGTGAGGGGACGGCTAGGGTTAGGGGAATGAGAGTTATTAAATCCTCTTTAAAATTAATTACCAAGGAGGGTAATTAATTAAGAGAATTAAAAGAGGGTGGAGGGAAGGTTTAGAATTCAAATTTTGGGCAGTATAGAGAGAAAAGAGGGAGATTGGAAAAGGGTTAATAGTTTCCTAATGGGCTCCTATTAATTAGGGATAAAATAGGAATGACTAATTTAATTTAAAATTAAATTAGATTCCAATTTATAAACTTTCCTAATATAGCTTTCTCAATTTAGAAAAGTATTTGAAATTCGAAATTTGAATTTCAAATTATTGAAATCTTTCCCAAATTAATTAGGCTATTTTAGGAAAATGTTGATGGGGATTGATTTTCATCATCAAGGGGAAATAGAAAGAGGGGTCGCAAGTGGTGGGGCTAGGGTTAGCTAGGCCGGCGGTTTGGGGTGTGGGTGGGGTGGTCGACGGCGTGGGTGGGGGTGAAGGTTGACCGGCAGTGTAGAGAGGCCGACCGGTGGAGTGGTGGGTTGGATTGATTGGCGGAGGTGGGAGGGGGGATAAGGTGGTCGGTGATAAGGAAAGGAAAACGAAGAACAGCGAGTCCCGGAATCCACCAGCGGCTGACGGGTGTTGCAAGGCCATCTCTTAGGGTTTCTCCTCTCAAGAACTCACAAAGAGACCAAGCAAGAAAATATGAAATTTCATTTCATAATCATCATCATCCCATTAAAATAGAAGAGGCCATAATATATATAGGCCTGGAAAATAAAATAACAATGACTCAGATGCCCGTTGGGCTATAACTCAAACAAACTCAAAAGAAAGGGTACAATTATAATTAGTAAATAATCATAAATGCATCCAAAATAACGACTGTGAATCGTAGCCATCGATCTATGATTCCAACGCTGATAGACTCGTTGATATCATCTGATGTCCTCATCAAAGGGATTGTACAAATCCTAGTTCTAAAAAATAGACATTGAGCCACCTCTAAGGCTCAAAAGAGTTCTAATTTGGTTCCAACGATTATTGTCATTGCCTAGCAAGTTGTGATAAGAGTGGTAGATTCCTCACCTTATAGTAGGAATATAATAACCTAGCAGAAAGGACTAGAAGTAGCTTCCTTCTTGCTTTAAAGTAGTTATATAGGGGCATGTCTCCATTACCATTAAGAAGGAAGTTAGTATTAGAAGATTTTTTGCCTCTACTTGGGCGAAGGAGAGTAGCTTATGATAGCAAGCTTTAGTGTGAATCCTAATGTCGAGTTGGGCTAGGCATTGACGTAGGTTATGGTATGGTCAAACCACATAAATTTCAATAATGTTGAATTCATTTATAGTACAGTTTTTACTTACCCGCATATTTACTTTATTTGTCATCTATATACCTTCATATTCATGAAGGTAATATATTCGATTTATAATTTATATCCCAAGTAGTTGAGTAAATAATCATTATACTTAACAACTACATTACTCTCTCTTAGGGACAATACTCTTTATATCACCCTTATTTCTTATTTTGGACACTTATGTTTTGATGTTTAACAAAAAATAATCTTATATAATTGTATTTGTTATAGTAAAATTTGTATTGACTTAATCATTGAGAAAAAAACATTACATATTTATGTTTTGTTACTTGAATAGAAACAATTGAATTGGATACAAACTTCTACAATTATAGCTGAATGATATATTAATAATACTGTGCATAACTAAGATTACTCACAATTTAATATATCACATCTTGTATTGTTTCTTGCCATCACTTGTGACTTGTCTATATATAATTGTGATTAAATTGTTGATTATTACCAACTTTAATTGTTTGATGCTTAGCATCTACATTTCCTATTAATGGAAAGGGTTTTGTTAGTTGGGAATATTTTAAATGAAACTTTTTTACATTTCACTCCACACCAAATTCAACCCTCATCTACTCGTGGTTTGCCTTTGACTTACAAATAGGTCTTCATAATGAGAGGGGGTGGTGGTTTGTTTTTTGGGAGAGAGGCCTTGGCTTAGTCGATTATTGTAAGGCCTCATGTTTTGCGGATAAGAGAGGGGAAAGTGGTTGATAGGCACAAACCCAACCTATCATGATTCATTAAATAGTTTCAAATGCTTAAAAACGTAGAGATACAAGCTACTATTTATAGAAAAGTAAAATCTAGGATAAATATATAAATTAATAAAGTTATTCCCATCTCACATGTGGGAGATGTTATTGGCAGAAATAATACCCTCAACTTCATAGGTTCTTTGTCTTATTTAGATATATTTTACACATACTTAGAATAATATCATTTGAAATTCATTCTCTAGTGGCTAGCCCTTTCATATTAGTTAGAGTGGGATTTAAAATTCTAGCACCTCTTCAATTTAATGTAGCCCATCTTATAGCCTCTATTCAAATGCATATACTCTAAGCACCCAATAAAATATTTGATATTGTTAAATCTCAACCTTACGATCCCAAAGATATCAACGGCTGTGAACAGTAATCCGTGGGAAGACTACCTGGATAGCATTAATTCCTTCCACTGATTTAGGAATAATTGTATTATCATTATTATAAGAGTTATTAGTTTCCTTATCAATACACCTTGCATAGATCTATAAATAGGGAGTAGATTGCATAACAAAATTCAAGCTTTTCCCTCTCAAACTCTCAGTTTTAACATAGATCAGAACCAACGACCTTAATTGCCGTCCAAAGACGATCTTAGATCAACGGAGGAGGAAAAGAAAAACCCGAGAAGAAAAGAAGCCGAGACGAAGCAGAACTTCCGATCCGAGAGGAAGGACAAGGAGAGAGAGGGAGATACCACACGAGAGAGCTCCCGTCCCTTTGCTGCCGATCGAGCGAGAAAGATCGCGTCCGAGAGATATCGCTTGCGGGAAGTGGTCTTGCCGGAGCCTAACGGAAGACGAACCCGAAGCCTCATCCACTGTCGACACGAAGAAGTCGACCGGATCCGAATCCCGCGACACGCTCTCGCCACGTCCGCTGCCGATCCGAGCCAAACAACCCACTCTCACCGCACAGACGCCGAAGCCGCCACCAACCGAGCACCCACCGCCCGTGCGTGACTCGCCTGTGCGTGTCTCCCCCTGCGACCGCAGGAGGAAGCCAGCGTGCGACTTGGGGGGTGAAACCGCACGCCTGTTCAAAGCTCAATCGTGCCCTAGTCCAGTCCGAGCCCTGTTCAACTCGGCTGGTTCATTTTTTTCTGAGAAAAAAAAAACTCTTATTTCGACCTTTATTGTCGAACAAGTTTTTTTTTTTTTTTTTTT